>NC_056732.1:817167707-817335207 GCF_019279795.1 Protopterus annectens
AATATGTATGTACACCTGCAATGTTTGCAGACTCCACACTTTCTCATTTTTCCCCATTGACTGTTCGCCTCACAGTAAGACGCTGACCGGTTTGACTCTCAGCTAGAGCATCTTCTGCGTGGAGACATGCGTAAATGGGCGTACCTTCGTTGAAGGTTGTGCGTTAGGGCTGGCAACTCAGCACGTAAAAATCAACTGCCAATCCTTAGCGGACCGGAGTTCCGCTGTGGCGACCCCTAACCGGGAAAAGCCGAAAGACACAACAAAAGACTGTTGCCTGAACCCCAGTTCTTGTTTTTTTCAAAAATGTTTTAAATGTTTTTACCTTTTCTAAAAACAATCTTAGGTGTTGGTCCCAACTTTTCTGTTAGTTCAAAAGCTCCAAACACACCTTTCCATTTTTTTCTATTATTTGCCTCATACTAGATGAATATTGATCATACATAAGAACACAAATTGTGTTATTGTCTAACGCCTTCATTGTTGTATTAAACTGAGAATCCGGGTTTCTTAATAAACGGGCATAATGCGATGTCCTTTCGTTTAAGACCAAACTTTCCTGATCATCCAACATCTGTAAGGGGTAATTTCTTTCTTTAAATATTTCTTTTAGTTTATAAAGTTCATTGTACAAAACATCATCCTCGGTAACAAACCGTGACAGCCTTATCATTTGGCCATTCACTAGATTCCTTTTTTGCCAGTGTTGGTGATTGCTGTTGAAATGAAGAAAGCTATTAGAATAGATTGGATTTCCTATAAATAGATGATTCCTATTGTTTTTTCTCTTTATTTTATAGAGGTGTATGTCCAAGTAATTATAACGTTCCATATCTACTGTGTGAGTAAGTGACACAGTAAGGTGTTTGTCCCGTTAATATAGTCTAAAAATACTGGTATTTTTTATATGTCATCATCCCAAAGGATCAGTATATCATCCAAGAACCTAAAATACTTGAAAATGGAGTTCTGGTATACTGATCCAAAGATAAATTTGATCTCCCATAGCCACAGAACTATATTTGCAAAAACAGGGGCTGAAGAAGCCCCCCATAACCACCCCTCTTATCTGTTTGAAGTACGCCCCTTGAAACCACACAAAGTTGTTTTTTTGAAACAAAATCCATAAGTGTGGAAGAAACGTAGACCAGTGTGACATTCCAGTACCCTGTGTCAAAGCTTTGATAAAATAATTCATTCCTTCTTCATGGGGATAAACAGGAATAAATCCTTCACATCAACACTAAGAAAACTTACATTTTCTTTAAAATTACATTTAGCCAAGGTTCTGAGTAGATGCCACGAATTTTTCAAGACGTGTTTTATCTACAATAAATTCTTTTAAGTGCTGGTATACAAATTTTGCTAGAAACTCTGTTTTTGAACGCCTTGCTGCAACCACTGGTTTCATAGGGGGATCCAAGATCAGTTTATGGTCTTTTGGGATTCCAAATCAAGATGGAATTAAAGTTTTTCGTACTTTTAAATAGTTGACTTCTTCTGGGCTAAATTGATATTCAAAAAAAAGTTCCTTCAGTACCAAGTCTAACTTGTGACTAGCAATGTTAACTTCATTTAACGACACTGAAAAAAAATATTCATTATCATGTAAAAAGTCCAACATTTTGCCAGTATACATGTGCTGGTCCATTATTGCCACCCCTCCCACCTTTGTCCGGTTTCATAACCATTATGGTATCATTAGTAGTAAGCTCTGCTAATGCATTCTATTCCCCCATACTAAGGTTAAACTCATTAACCCAAGTAAACCCCTCTGTAAGCTGCCATATCAGCTTCACATAACTTTTCAAATAAATCTACCGGAGGCACCCAAGGGGGTTGTAGGTACTACTTCTATGTGATACTGCAAAACGTCACAAGATACATTTTTAATATGGTGTCTTTTATTTAATATAAGCTAAGTGAATGTTTACGGTTTAACTCAATATTTTTGAAATATATTAAGGGTCTTCTCAGAGCTAGAACTGGATGCAGCATTTTTCTGTCGTGTGAACTGCTTCTGCTTCGGGCTCCTCGGCAAGAAAGACTGTTGTAATGGCGTTAGCTGCCTGTTTTTATACCACTGACGAACTGACGTCATTCCTGAAGCGACAGTAAGCGAAGCAGAAATACTAAGCCTCTGGTATTCGGGCCGACTGAGAGCTACCCCTGGCAGGATAACCCAGTTGTGATGACTGCAACAGTGAATACACTCGGACATCTACATTTATGGTAAGTGTACACAACTGTACTTTCTCTGGTATGTGAACAAACTGGGGGGAGCAAAATCTTACTTACTATGCAGACTTGCACTCCAAGCCTGGGAACTGGTGGTCCAACATGGAGTCACCCTACAGGTAGTCTATATTCCTTCAGCTCAGAACGCTCAGGCAGACACCTTAAGTAGGTCTGTGTCACAATCCCACGAATTAATGCTACACAGGGATGTGTTCCTGGACATAGTCCACACGTGGGGTACTCCACAAATAGATCTGTTTGCCTCCCCTCTGAGCAGACAACTTTCACTCTTTTGTACCAGGGCACCCAACCCCCTAGTGAGGGCAATGGATGCCTTTTCAATCTCATGGAAAGGAATGTTTCTCTATGCATTCTCCCCTTCCCACTCCAGAAAAAGTCCTGTTGAAAATCCAGCAGGACAAACCAAATATCTTGTTGGTGACTCCCATTTGGCCAAGACAGCATTGGCTCTACCTCCTTCTGCATTTAGCCAGGGGCAGTCATCACATGTTACCTCACAGAGTCGACCTTCTCACACAGGACAAGGGATCCCTAATCCATTCCCACCTGGACTGTCTGAACCTAACCCTTTGGGTGATAAGAGTTTTGACCCTTTTAGACACCTTTACACTGAGGACATGCTTAATGTCCTGTAGGAGGCCAGGAAAGCCAGTACTAGGAGATCTTATTTGTCCAAATAGAAAAGATTTTCCATTTGGTGTCTTCAAAGACATCTAGACCCATTTCAAGGAGAGGTCCCTATAGCGCTGTCCTATCTGCATAAATTGTTGCAAGCAGGGCTGGCATATTCTTCTGTTAAGGCCCACCTACCTGGTATTTCAGCTTGTCTGTCTCTTGACTCTCCTTTTGCCTCCCAACTTCCAATGAAGTTATTCCGTAAGGGAGTACTGCACCACAGGCTTCCAAGGAGGCCAGTTCCACCCCCATGGGACCTGAACTACATTTTACAGAAGCTCACTGTTGCTGTTTTTGGACCAGCATCAAAAGCCTCTCTGAAATATTGCACTTGGAAGACTGTGCTTTTAGTGGCCCTGACATTGGCCAAGAGAGTTGCAGAGCTCCAGGCCCTCATTGCCACTCCACCTTTTCTATCTTCCATAAGGATAGAGTGACCCTAAGGACCAACCCATCCTTCATGCCTAAGGTGGTCAAGGAGCTGTCTCTGAACCAATGTATTCAACTCCCCACCTTTTTTTACATATCCCCAGAATGACAGTGAGAGAGTCATGTATTCCCTTGATGTTCACAGACAAGTAAGATTCTGTCTTGACAAGACCAAGTCCCTTAGGAGATCAGAGCAATTGTTTGTCTCTTTTAACCCCAGAGCTCTGGGAAAAGTGGTGACAAAACAGACTATTTCCGTCTGGATTTCCAAGGCCATCTCCTTTTGTTACACCTACTATGGCAAACATCTAACCTCTAAAACGAAAGCCCACTCCACTAGAGCCATGGCCTCATCTGGAGCCGTCTTCAAAGGACTGGACACTGCTTCCATACTAGAAGCAGCTACCTGGATATATGTCCATACCTGTACCACACTACAAACTGTAGCATGTTTCCATGTCTAGTGCAGAGTTTGCTGGGGCAATCCTGCATGGGTTCTTGGAAAACAGTTCCATACCACCCTCCTCTTCTTCCCTTTGAGCTTTGGCATTCACCCAAAGGTTATGAGTGCTGCAGCATGGGAATAGAAGGACATAGAATAGTTGTGTAAAATCTTACCATAACCATAGATGTCCTTCTCTTCCATGTTGCAGTATTCTATCCCTTCCCCCTACCTCCTGTACATATTATATATATAGACAGGATTCTGACTGGGGCTTTCAGTTCTGAGGAAAGATACATGCAGACATCACTTTTATGGCCCATGCACCCTACGGCCAGCATCAGACGTCCCACGTACCTTGCAGTGACTAAAACTTTTGTATACTGGCTGGACGTTCAGGTGGCTAAGCAGAGGATAACCCAAAGGTTATGAATACTGCAACATGGCAGAGAAAGACATCCATGATTATGGTAAGATTTTACACAACTATTCTTTATCGGGGTTGAGGGAGATGTGGGGGTGGACTTTCCCTGTTCAAAAATTGTTTTAATTTGTTTTTCTTTTACTTTTGCATACATTGAGGCTATTTCTCAGCACATACAAGTTGCTTGTCAGTGTCAGTGTTTTTGATAAAAAAGTCAGTGTTTAGCATGTTGACACGGAGTTTCCCTCCACATCTATATATATATATATATATATATATATATATATATGTGTGTGTGTGTGTGTGTGTGTGTGTGACGTTTTGCCAGTTTAACATAGAAGTAGTACCTACAACCTCCTTGGGTACCTCCACTAGCTTTATTTGAAAAGCTATGTGAAGCTGATGTAGCAGCTTTTCTCGGGGTAATGAATTTAACCTTATAATGGAAGAACAGAATGTATTAGCACAGCTTAGTACTAATGACACCATAAGGATTATGAAACCAGACAAAAGGGGAGTGGTGGTAATAATCAACCAGAACATGTATACTGGCAAAATGTTGGACTTTTTACACGATAGTGAATATTTCCTTTCAGTGTAGTTAAATAAAATTAACATTGCTAGTCACAGGTTAGAGTTGGTACTTTTAGAATATCAATTTAGCCCAGAAGTCAACTGTTTTAAAAGTACAAAAACCTTTAATTGCATCTTTATTTGGAATCCCAAATGTTCACAGTTCACTCTTAGATCCCCCTATGAAACCAGTAGTCATGGCAAGGGGTTCAAAAAACAGAGTCTCTACCGAAATTTGGATCCAGCACTTAAAATAATTTTTTGTAGATAAAATACGTCTTGAAAGATTCGTGGCATCTACTCAGAACATTGCTTAAATGTGGTTTTAAATAAAATGTAATTTTTATTAGTATTGATGTGAAGCATTTATTGCTGATTATCATTAATGAAGAAGGAATTAATTATTTTATCGAAGCTTTGACACAGGGTAACAGAATGTCACATGACTCGGTCTACAGAGTGTTATCCACACTTGTGGATTTGGTTTTAAAAAACAATTTTGTGTGGTTTGAAGGGGAGTACTTCAAACAGGTAAGAGGGGTAGTAGCTATGGGGGCTTATTCAGCCCCTGTTTTTGCAGATGTAGTCCTGTGACTATAGGAGATCAAATTTATCTTTGGATTAGTATACCAGAACTCTATTTTCAAGTATTTTAGATTCTTGGATGATATACTGATCCTTTGGGATGATAAAATATAAAAAAATACCAGAATTTTTGGACTATATTAATGCCACAAACACCTTCTTGTCATTTACTCACACAGTAACTCACACAGTAGATATGGAGAGTTGTAATTATTTGGACATACACCTCTATAAAAATAAAGAGAAGAAAAAATATGAATCATCCATTTATAGGAAGCCAACCTACTCTAATGGCTTTCTTCATTTCGACAGCAATCACCAACACTGGCAAAAAAGAAGTCTAGTGAAAGACCAGATGATAAGGCTGTTGCTGTTTGTTACCGAGGATGATGTTTTATATAATGAGCTTTCTAAACTAAAAGAAATATTTATAGAAAGGAATTACCCCTTACAGATGTTGGAAGATCAGGAAATTCTGGTCTTAAACAAGAGGACATCTCATTATGCCGCTTTATTAAGAAACCCGGATTCTCAGTTTAATACAACAATGAAGGAGTTAGACAATAACACAGTTTGTGTTCTTACGTATGATCAATACTCATCTATTATGAGGCAAACAATAGAAAAAAAAAATGGAAAGGGGCATTAACACCTTTTGAACTAACAGAAAAGTTGGAACTGACACCTAAGATTGTTTTTAGAAAAGGTAAAACCATTGAGAACATTTTTGAAAAAAAAAAAAAAAAAAAACAAGAACCAGCGTTCAGTCAACAGTCAAAAGGGAAAAATGAAAAAGTATGTAGCCTGCAAAGAGTGCAGGTATGTATACAAGACTACTTATGTGACGGGTTCCTATCAGCAGACCGAAGATGCATGTTTTCGAATGCGTCTTGGTCGAACTGACAAAACTGAAACTGCAAAATATCGAAGGGGCATGTAAGCAAATTCTTTCCCTGGGAAAGAATTTGCTTGGCCACTTCAGTACTTTGCCGTTTTTGGCACTGTAGTCCGGTCCCGGAGTTGGTATATTTAAGTAGGGGGGGGTGTGGGGGCACAGCCCCCCACTTAATCTCATATTTTAATGTGCTTACTTTTTTTTTTTTTGTTGGAACAGCGATTTTTTTCCCTCTCCTTAACCATTCTGGCTTTCATTCCTGATCAACATGAGGTTCTTCCAGAAGTTTTCTATACTTAGAAACTATATTTATGCATTTTGCACATTTCTTGTCTTCTCATCTGGTCCTTCACCTTATATTCTTTCTTTTGTTTTTTGGCGCATTCAGTTGCTGCCTGACTTTTATCTACTTCTGGTTTGATTTGCATTCCTGCTTGACACCGATATGCTTCTACTAAATTAAGCAGATATACACTGATTTCATTGAGAACTCAGCACAGCTCCTCGTGGTGGCCAGCAGTGTTCCTCTAGCAGCAGAGACCAGAAAAGACTACCTTTCCAGATTTTAATTATTTTTCTTGGCTTTTTCGACTTTTTGCGCCTTTCGACCACTGTTTCTGCTTGTTTTATCAAAGTTTGCACTGTTTTTACTGTGTTTATAAGCTAAATCTGTTTACTGCACTTGCTAGTTTAAGTTTTGCCTAAAAGTTAAACTACAGGCTAATACACTCAAGTGTACTAGCTTTTGATAGCATTTAGTCGAAAATCATAGCATTTATTGTGTTTTCTGCTTTTCTGTAAAAAAACTTGAAAAAAACAAAAAAAAATATCCTTGTTTTCCATACATTCCTAACTAGTGTTTCAGAGACCAGATTTTGCTGATCCCTGGGCTTTGTCTTGGTTCCTGTGTTTCTCCATTTTCCTTGTTTGGTCAGGGGGAAGTTTCTTTACTCACCAGTGGGAGTGGGGAGTACTGAGCTGCCTGTTTGTCCTTAGAGGAGTGGTTTAAGGCAGTAACTTGTAGTCTATTGGCCATTTTGGGTCATTTCCTGTCTTTTCCAGCCCCCTGCTATAAAGCGCGTTTTAGCGCGGAGTTGCCACTGTTGCACACTAGGGCAGCACCGGTTAAGCAGGTTTAAACTATTCGGGCTACCTAAAGTCCACTCTTCAAATTTTCCCTTAAAACTACCTTCCTCGAACTATACTACTGATCTAATCAGCGTATCCTATAACTAAAAAGATCATCTCTACTTGACTCCAAGTAGACTATTCTCTATCTGTTAAACCTAGCACTTGCTCCTACAGTACTTATCACCTTGATACGGCACTCTTGTCATAGATAGTACCCCAAAAAGGCAAACCCCCATTTCTCGGTCACCCACGTCCCCGGAATCTTTTTTAAAGTTTTTTGTCTATTCCTTCTAGCATGTCGAGGGATCAGTTGCTAGTGTCCTCTCCTGCTCAGCTGGTGAACCTGGGAATATTGAGGCAATGTTACAATTGCCTCATGTACACAGACAACCCTCTCCTCCTCCCACAAAACACAAATACATGCGAGAGATGCAACTATACGGCCAAACTGGAGGCTGAGCTCTCTCAACATAGGACTGGCAAGACCAGTCAGGAGGAGAAGGTTACCACACACACTATAGACCCAGTCTCACATAGTACCATCACAACCTCAAATCATACACATAAACACACAAAGACATACTCGGAGGCTCTGATCAAAAATCTACCAAAACAGCAGAGGCCACCAAAGCAGACACCCAAACAACCACCACCTCAGAACACAACACCTGCAACACATAGACCTCACAGTCAGAGTGTCAAACAGTCACAGCCCTTAAGGCCAAACACAATGCCAGACACACTAGTCATTGGTGACTCCATAGTCAGACACACTGACGTCCCGCTCACCAGACTGAGTAAGGAGAAGGTCACAGTAAGCTGCCTGTTGGGCGCTAGAATCCGCCACATAACGCAAGCACTCAGGTCTCTCAACAGCAGGTACAAGTATGACTCAGTAATTGTCCACGCTGGTGTAAACGACCTGAGACATACCTCCTTGGACTACATGAAAAGAGACATTGAGGAGCTCTCTGATTATGTAGCCCAGGCGGGTATGACCCTGACCTTGAGCAGTATCCTACCTTCACCAAGAATGATGCCACAATACAGAGATAAGATGATCAGCTTTAACAATTGGCTTAAACACTGGTGTCATTCAAAGGGGATCCAGTCTCTGTCTGCCTGGGATGACATGCTGGACAAGCCACGCTGCTTCGCAAGGGACGGCTTGCACCTGTCACCCCTGGGATTCCGGATATTGGCAAAGGCTCTTGCCACCCCATAGTGCCTTTTTAGGCAAGGCTCAAATTCTAAACCTACCACCCTAGAACACAAAAAGGAAAAAACTAAGGGTAATGCTGCTCAATGCCAGAAGTCTAAATCTCAAAATGCACGCACTCGAGGCCCTTCTCAGTATGGAGAACATCGATGTCTGTGCTGTGACAGAAACCTGGTTCAAGGCTCCTGAGAGCACCCCAGCACTATCAGGTTTTACCTCATATCATGCGTTCCGCCCCAAAATCCGGACAATACCAAGAAAGGAGGGTATCCATATTCATCAAGGACACCCACACCTCAAGACTGGTGGCAACGCACGATGCATCGGAGACCATCCAGGTGCAATTAACCATAGGCAAGACTGCTCTGCAAATTGTAGCATGTTACAGGCCACCCTCACAAACTCAGGAACCTCACATGGCCTTCCTGAAAACACTAGAGGGGATAAATGTATCACCAAACACCATCATACTAGGTGACTTCAATTACCCTAATATAGACTGGGAACACTACTCAAGCCCAAACACCCTAGCTCAAAAGTTCCTGGAATTCATAAACTCAAATGCCATGGAACAACTAGTCACCATCCCCACAAGAGGAGATAACATACTTGATCTCATCATCACGAACATGGGAGCACAATGTTCAACACCGGAAGTATACCCCTCACTGGTGAGATCAGATCACAAACTAATCTCGCTGGAGGTCCTCATCCCACCCCCCACCTGAAATAAGAAAAGACCACAGTAAAGAACTTCTCGAAAGCCGACTTCACACTTCTAAAGACTAGTGTGGTCTCCTTTAAGGCACCCGAGCCGGCGGAAAACAGTACTCAAGCCGCTGAATCACTTACAAATGCCTTCTACCAGCACCTGCAGGACTGCATGGATAAGGCAATCCCAAGCAAAACAAAGACTTTTTGTACCAAAGGCAAGCGTCCAGTCTGGTGGACCCCAGCCATAAACAAACTCTACAACAAAAGGAGGAAGCTACTACAAGATAGAGCAAAATCCATAAAAGGTAAGACACCCTTGATCACTATAAGTAAAAAACTAAGAGCTCTCATAAAATCATCCAAAGCAAATTTCGAGAGAAAAATAGCTAAAGACTCAAAAGACAATCATAAGGCCTTCTTTAGCTATGTTAGAAACCTGGGAGGAAACTCCCAGATATGCTCAGAACTAGTTCAAAATGATGTGAAGATTACTGATCCTACAGACATTGCCAACATACTGGCTGACAGGTTCAGTGCAAACTTCTCCCCCCCAAAAGGAGAGATATCTATGCCAAACGATTGCAGCCCCCCAAACATCTCCAATGCCCAAGTGAGAACTGCTCTCTCCAAAGCAAAAAACACAGCATCGGGACCTGATGGTGTCCCCGGCTGTGTGCTCCACGAACTCAATGAGGAATTAAACCCACAGCTAGGACAGCTGTTTAATCAAAGTCTTACCTCTGGATACGTACCCAGGGAGTGGCGCACTGCAACTGTGGTCCCACTTCACAAAGGCGATGCCTCCACCGACCCTGGAAATTACCGGCCCATTAGCTTGACAAGCCTTATCTGCAAAGCCATGGAGAGGATCATAATGGACCTCATAAATAAAGACATAGGGAATTTGCAGACTTTGGATCCAACCCAGTTTGGCTTTGTCAAAGGCAGATCATGCCTTTTAAACTTGGTTGACTTTTTCGAAACAGTCACCAAAGCCATACAGCCTACCTCGATCTAGCGAAGGCCTTCGATACAATACCCCACTCGGGTATCATTGAAAAACTCATCAGCTTAAATGTTAACCCATACATCACAAGATGGGTTGCAAACTGGCTGAGTGACAGAACCCACAGGGTCAGAGTTGCTGGCGCCATGTCAGACTCAAAGCCTGTCACAAGTGGTGTCCCACAGGGCTCAGTCCTGGGCCCACTCTTGTTTGGCATCTACTTTTCCGAAATACAAGCAAACACAGGAGGGTTATGGCTGACAAAGTTTGCAGATGACTGCAAACTGGGCGCCATAGTAGAAAACACATCTGACACAGATATCCTTCAGAAGGGTCTCACAGAAACGGACAACTGGTGCCAGAGCCACGGCCTAAAGTTAAATGCCAAAAAATGCATAGTCATACCCTTCGGGAAAAACAAGGTTACCCCTAGCTACCAAATAGGTGGCAATCCACTGAGCACAGAAGAAGTTATCAGGGACCTGGGGACCCAGGTTGATAGTAGTCTGTCATTCGACACCCATGTAGCTAAAGTAGTTAGGAAGACCTTCTACATTGCCCACCTCATCATGAAGGGATTCTCATCTAGATCAAGGGAGGTCATAGTCTCCCTTTACTCATCACTCATCAGACCAATGATTGAGTACAATGCCCCATTCGGAATGTATCTGACCCGACACTTGCAGCAGCTGGAGAGGCCACAAAAGTTCCTCACCAAAAGGATAAAGGGTCTCAAAATCTGTCCTATGCTGCCCGACTGAAAGAACTCCAGCTCTATTCAGTCGCCACCGCTTGCTCAGAGGTGACCTTTGCCTAACATACAAGGCCATGTCAAACCCAGATTTGATGAATATGCTTCACCTCAAAAAATCTAGATCCATCAGAGCCACAAGGGCGGGAGACTTAAACCTCGACACGGCTATTAATAGGACGTGCTGGAGGGATAGATTCATCACCCAAAGACTCCCTATGCTGTGGAACAAAATCCCGGTATATGTGAGGCAGAGCACCTCGCTGGCCTTGTTCAAGAGAAATCTTGACCAATGGATGGGAGATCGCAGGTATACCCCAGGGATTACCTCAGCGTCACTGCTCGGCAGAGGCACAGCAAAATAATGGGTATAGTTCCCCATACTAAAGGGGTGGCGTAAGCCACAAAACAATGGGCTAGCCTTGTAAATGCCCTCGGGCAGATAGCCTAGTATGAACCTATAAGTCATCTTAGATTTATTCTCCTCATGTTTCAAAACTTTCACTGCATTTGAGTCTTGTGAGGTCAGCAGATATGTGTGGAGTCCCACGATTGCAGATCTATACATGTAATCAATTTCAAGTAGGCCAATCCTTCCTTCAGAATGGGGAATATATAATTTTGGTATACACTGATTTTTATAAATCATTTGGTGAGCATGAAGCATCCTTCTTGTTTTCCTATCTAATCTATCCAACATGTTTTGGGGCCAATCAATCACTCCAAAGGACTTTAAGTTAGGACAGGAAGAGCAAATTGGTGCTTGGATTTTCTTCCTAGATGTCAGTGCTGTTTTCAGACTTAATTTAAGTCTTCTAAAGTATTCCTTACTAAGTTTTAGTCACATTTGTTCATGTTTTATTGTTAATCCTTCATCAGTTCCCAAATATTTGCTAAAGTTCTTTTACATGACATTCTTGTCCCAAACTGATGCTTTTCTGGTGCTGCAGTTTTCCTGTTTTAAAGGTTGCTTTTGCACATTTATCAAGACCAAATGACATTTTTATATCATCTGAAAAAATTTTGACAACCTCCAGCTGTGCTTTCAGTTCCTCATCTGATGAGTTGTACAGTTTTAAATCACTGTCAAAAAGAAGATGAGAAGTCTTTGCACTTTGTTGTTTTCTGGGAGCCAAGTTATAGCCATGGCCTAAGATGTTAAGTAAACAGTTTAATGGATTAAGGGCAAGGCAGAATAGCAATGGTCACAGGTAGTCATCCTGGAATATCCCCCTTTGAATTTGTATCCCAGGGATAATAATTTGTCCTTTATCATGGCTTAATTGTAAAGTGGTTTGCCACTATTTCATGGTCACTATAATGTAGTCGATCTGTGTAGGGTGTATCTTATACATTTTTAAGCACTCTTTTATCCATGAATGTGGGATACTATCAAATGCTTTTTTGTACTCAGTCCATGCCATACTTAGATTCTTCCCCTTTTTACAGTTCACCACTATGACTTATATTTAACAACAAATAATCCTTTGTTCGATATGACTTTCTTTTATTGCCCATTTGTTCTACTGCCATAATTGAGTTTTCTTCTAAATGACTATAAACTCTGTCAGCATTAATTCCTGTGTAGTTTATATGTCTTCCGAAGGCAGATTATTGGTCTATAATTTTTAGGGTAGCTTGCAGGTTCACTTTTAAGTAGAAGCATTGTTTTACCTGTTGCTAGCCAGGTTGGTATCTGTTTGGGGTGCATATTTAAATAGTTCTTACTCATGGCTAAATCTTCGTGCAAAGTCTTCGTGCATAGTCTTCTGACAGTGACACTTCTTGTCTTAACCAAAGGTTAGGTAGTGCATCTGGGCCTGGGGTTTTCCATTTAGAGGCTTTTCTTAATTTATAATCTCTCTGGCTATTATTTCATCCCATTTCATATCCTGTACCTTTAAACTTATTGTTCTTTGTTTTACTTCTTCTATCCATTTAGCATCTTTGTTATGTTCCACAGGATCTTCGTAGATACTTCTTCAAAATGTATCTGTTCTTCGTTTTTTGGCGGTCTTTCAATTCCTTTTACCTTGTTTGCCAATTTTCTATAAAACTTTTTTGGGTCATTAATAAATTGCTTATTTTATGTTTGTTTGTCTTTCGGCTTTTTCCCAGTAAGGGGTCGCCACAGCAGAACTCCGGTCTGCTAATGATTGGCAGTAGAGTTTTACGAAACGCCGAGGTGCCAGCTCGAAGCCCAACCTTCAACGAAGGCACTCCCATTTACACACGCATGTCTTTCGAATGCTACCCAACCACGGTGAGGGCATGCAAACTCCACACAGAAGGCACTCCCAAGCCAAGCCAAGAATCGAATGGGAGAACCTCTTGTTGTGAGGTAACAATGCTACTGCCGTACCACCACGGCATTTAAATTGCTTATTTTATACTTTTCCTTTATATTTATCTGTGTATTTTCTAAGTTTTTTTCTGCCTGTGCTGAAATTTTTAGTTTGTTATTTCTGATAGTGGATGATAGAGCCTGGTCTGTTCTAAGACTGTGCATTGCTTTTATCACATCTATCTTTCTTAGTATTTTTGTTGATCTATTCCCTGTTTTGTAATCTTCTAGCAGTGACACTTCTTGTCTTAATTGCTTTATAGTTTTCTCTATTCGATACTTCCATGATGGTATTCGATTTCTCCCCTTCCTTTCCCTCACTACCCTGTGTTCTAGTGGTAGAACTTTATACGTTATTAATTTAGCTGCACAGTAATATATCCTGTTTACTTCTGTTATATCGCATGGATCTCTATGGACAGTCCTAAATACTGTGTTCATTTATCAGACTTCTGACTTTTTGGGTTTTGTTGACATTCTGCAGTCTATTTCTTTCATTGATCTTAAGATATCTGTCTTTATCTGTTAAATCAAGCAACTCGTCTCTTAGCTTATTTTCTTCCAAACTGAGGGCACATCCCTTTATTCCATTTCATGCGGGCATCTATAGATAGTTCTGTAGCATCTGTCAGTGGCATCTTCTCTTCAATTTCATCCTGTGCCGTCTGTTGCTCTGTCATTTGGGAAATCACTGGCCTATCACTCCTCAACATTAACGGCATCAGTGTTTCCACAGTTTCCTGTGCCTTCTTTTGCTGTCTAACTTCAAGCTAACGTTTATACTGGTTCCATTGGTTTCTCCTTAATTTGGATATCCATTGCTCTATCCTGTTGTGGTGCTTTCTGCATTAGATTTTCACAATCCTTCATTTTGTAGGTACTCCATAACCTCAATTTATATTCTGTTAACTTCCCCATTACTAATCTCCTTTTTTACTTTTCCTCTTTGTCCTCTTATTTTTTGTATTGTAAAATTTTCCATGTCCAGATTCCTTTGCCTGTATTTCTCTTCAAATATCTTTGGTGCTGCTCTTTTTGTATTGGTTATTTTTGCTTTCTCCTTTGCATAAATATTACACCATATTAAATCTCTTTTTCTTTCCCATGTCCATGTTTCCTCTTCAAATGTTTCTTGATCTTCTTGTTTCTCCTTACTTTGGGGACTTGTTCCATCATGCAGTGATATAACCTGTGTTACACCTTCTTCATCAAATCCTTCACTTGCAGGCACTCCATAACTTCAACTTCTGTTTTTTTAACTTCTGCTTTACTAATCTTCTTTTCTACGTTCCATCTTTGTGATATTATTTTTTTATTGGGAAATTTTCCATATCCAGATGCCTCTGCCTGTATTTCTCTTCGAATATCTTTGGGGCTGCCTTCTTTATATTGATTAATTTGGCTTTCTCATTTGCATAAATATTGCACCATATCAAATATCTCTTTCTTTCCCTTGTCCATATTTCTCAAATATCTCTAGGTTTTGTTGTTAATATTTTCGCACTTCCTCAGGTGCTTCTTTTTCCAAGCAAGTTTCTTGATCTATATACTGTTTTTCACAAATCTGTTGTATTAATGAACGCAAATTTTCATTTAAAGCTTCTGACAGTTTTTCCTGTGAAAGTATTTTTCTTTCCTCTAATTTCTCTCTTAGTCATTTTGTATATCTTGTGTCTGGAAATTCTGGACTTTTTGCATAATAGTAACAATACATACTTTCTTTCTTATCCTCAGTAATCCACTTTATCATCTCTGTGGGTCTTCTTTGGCCTATCAGTTTTTGTGATTGTTGTGGACTACTACTCCCTTCTTCAACAGGGGGGGCATACTCCTTCTGGGCCTGGCCTGGCCCCATTGTAGGAATGTTTCCATATTTTAAGGATTCTACACTGTCATCTTTTCCAGTCCTGGCACCAGTGTGATTGGGCACTTTTTTATCCTGAATTTTCTGCACCCAGCTCTCTTTTTTTAATTTTAACCTATTCCTGCCCATGATATATGCTATATAAATACAGTCTATATATCACTGTCGTCTTGGTGAGATTTTGTGAAAACAGGGTCCACCTCTTGAAGATGCTCACCAAGATTTAAGGATGAATTCACTTTCAGCAGTAATATTCTCCTTTACTTGCTGACTTATCTTCTCTCCATTCGGACCTATTTCTTACAGTGTGAACCGATCGCTGTTGTTTAAGTGTTCATGTCTTGGTTATCTGGATTTTTGTAGTTTTATATCAGAATGTTCTTTTTTCATGTCTGTTTAAAAATTGTATGAAGTATTTCAAATACTTTTTCCTGTGGAGAAATTGTTTTTTATTTTCCTTTTTGATGCTGGCAAGTGTTTTAAACTGCTTTTTGTTGTGTTTTTGAGTGAATAAGGGACTTTTAAAGACCATAATTATTAAGTAGCTTTTGTTTCTTGTTTTTCCCAGGAAAGAGGCACTGTTTTTGGCTTGACCATGGAACAAATAGTTGGTCCTTCTACCAGCCACAAAAAAAATAAATAAGTTAAGAGAACAGCCATTGCCACCACAGCAGGCTAGCAATGTGCCTCAGCTGCAGCTGGATAACTCTGTTGTAGCCATTTGTTATACCTCAGACCGCTCATCCTTTTCCCTGGATCCTTCGGGAGTTGTTCCTACAGCCACTATGGACCGGAGGTTAGCCACACCCTCTAGGAATGATGGGTCCCCTCAGAAGACAATGGCGAGCCACTGTTGTTGGTCCTGAAAGAGGTAATAGGAAAGGCTTTCCTATTTTGTCAGAATGTTAATGCCCATCCCCAGGGAAGCTACGGCTGCCATTATAACACTGTTGGCCCCATTTTCTTCTATCAAAAAAAAATAGAAATCTATTATATTTATTTATTTATTTATGTTACATTTGTTAACTGAGAAAGTCTGGCTAGGCACAAAGGCCCCTTTTCAGCAGATGCCTGAGGAGAAATACATGCAGTGCAATCAAAATTTTTTAAGTTAAATAATATCAACATTGTTAGGCAGATTACTATTAAAATACATTTTACAATGTCAAAATAGATAAGGTAGTAAGAATACATATAATAGTAAGGCTTATTCTGCTATTTACATTCTATACAGATATAGTTAAATAAATAACTACGCATTAGGATTGATGGCACAGTACAGATAACCAAGTTATTTACAATGGGTGGATAGCAAAAGGTTGATTTAATTTTGAGATATAAATGAAATGAGTGGTAAAAGAGTTAAGAATGGCCTGCTGTTATATCCTTGGCAGGATATAACTAAGGCTACTGCAGCAGTGATCATTTGAACAGCTATTGTTATAGTAAATTTAACTTACACAGCTTCACTTTGTCTTCCTTTTATTTCACATGACATGCTTCATAACTAAGAATGTACAGTTTACAGCCTAGCTGCCATGATCTTCCATTGTGAAGTGAAAAAAAGTGTAGAATGACTGTGGCTCTCATCTTTTAACATATGACAGTAGTTTAATTAATACATATAGGAATGAATACTATATAGGAACATATATTCATAGTTTATTAATGACAACACAGATTTAGACTAAGTCATCTTCAGTCAATTAGCTTAAGTTACAGAAAAATCATACCTGGTATGATGACCCACCACTGGACCAGTAATCAAGGAGCCTCAGTCCTCACCACTGGCAACAGTGGGGGGAGTACACTGGGTCAATAACAAATACACACGCGCTATTTCCAGACGCAGCTCTCTGCACCAAGTACAATTTCCCTTAAGAGCACATAGAGACCACAGTCAGTCTGGAGCTGGTTTCTCACTCTTTCTCCAGATCCCCAGTAAGATGCCCTACTGGCACAGCTGTAGAGCTGAGATCTCAGCTGAGTGACCAAACCAGGTTTTCCAGCACCCTCTCTGTCCAACCAGTGCTTTGTGTCCCTACCCAGGTAGCTGACATACACAATCTTTGATGTTTGATTTATACAGACACACACACACACACACACACACACACACACACACACACACACACCTGGGAAAGGCTGGCACAAGTTTACTAACTATGTCTCCTTCTGCCCAGACTATAAAATAGTTTCTACTGTCACCAGTCACTCCTTATCAGTTACTTTAAGGCCCTTAACAAAGGGCTTCCAATCTTACTGTGTAATGTTACTGTTGATACAAATGGTAGTTTGAGCAAGAGCAAGGCTATTAGGAGTGGCCCACACAGTGTCACCAAATAAATATGCAAGTACTCTCAAAACTTAAATATCTCTACAGGTATCAGCCACAATGAAAGGTTTAAATATATTTAATAATAAATAATGAAAGAATAAGACAATACTAACTATATATTCACAGTGACTTCAGAGTTCAAAACTAATGGAAATATTTAAAACAATATTGCAGGGCAGTCTCAAATAAATAGAAATATCTAAATTAAGCTTTACTATATTCCTGACTGAATCTAAGAGAATTACTGTACCCTAACTTACTTAATTAGAGCAAGGCAAATGTTGTGGTGAATGGTTCTTGTCTGGTCCAAGACATAATGCAGAATGGCCCTTCTCTCTATGAGACTTCTCAAATTAATGTCTCAAATATTACTGCTGGGACACCTTGCAGAATGACATAACTTCTTGTCATCTGACTCTATCCAATGTGAACCCCCCCCCCCCACACTGCTGGAATCTGGCAATATTTAGCATCAACCTGTGATAATACATAAACCTCAGATCTTTGGCAGATGCTGGAAGTCATAAAACAACTACATCCCTGCACATTTGAAGACTAGTAATTTTTTCAACCTAAAGACAATACAGAAAGGTCCCTAGTACAGACATTATGTCTCTAGCTCATTGAAAACTGAAAAATACCGTTGTTTATTGCGTAGCCATAAACTAATTAATTTCAGCTATTTTTCTGTAGTTAACCTCCTGTATTCCAGTTTCCACTGTTAAAATATATACATTTAAACAGTTACAATAGTGCATGTACATTTCTGTTCTATTGCAGTAGGACACCCTGTGGTTACAGTTCAAACAGCAGTTTGCAAAAACCTTTTCAGTACACACACATCTGTACCAGCAGTTTGATATAAACATGACACACAGTTCTAATACATATGTAAGTCAAGCATCATATATAAATCATGTTGATATTCACAAATAACATATAATTATTTACAAAATTCTAGATAGCTGTGCTGGCAGTATCCCCCTTTGTCACACCTGGTTATATTGCTATTCTTGCAAAACAAATTAGTCTGCACTTGAAAATTTTATGTGTATCTATGCAGTGAGTTTAAAACCACAAGAATGCATGAAACAAATTTTACTGGATAGCATGGATGCAGAGGCTGTGCTTTCAATGCTGGTGTCCTGGGCTCGAATAGCAGTTCAGGTGCCCAAAGTGCCATCCAGTGGGAAGGAGGGAGTCAGAGTGTTTTCACCATAATTTCTTTCCTTGAGGGTCCTGGCTCTCTATTGCAACATATCCCTGGTAGAGCCCAGGGAGCAGCAGCAAAAGATTCATGAATAGAGTAAAAAGATACCCAACTCCTTTTATCTCTGCTCATACCCTTTTCCTGTCCAACCACACCCTTTCTGGCTGCTCCAACAGCTTGATATTCTTCTGTCTGTTTGGCCTCCAGAACTGCACAAAGTAGTCAAGACATGGTCGGGCCAGGGTCTGGTAGAGTAAGAGCATTATTTCTTTGGTTCTGGAGTTTGTACACTTTAGAATAAGCCACAGCATTCTGTTCATTGCTATTAAGGCCCTCTCTCTCTTCCCTGATGATCCAGTTCAGCCCAGGTAAACATAGAACAGAATCAGTTTCCTTGTCTACCATCATCAGTTTCACTCCCCTAGCTAATATTTCAGACCAGGATTGTTGTAGCCTGTGTGCAGTGCTTTGCAGATGTTTACCATGAACTGCAGGTGTCATGTTTTTCTTCACAATGTCAGCCTTTCTGAGCCCTTCTTTAAACACTATTTCCTGTCCCCAATGTTTCTTCTATCTGTTATCTCTGCAGAGGTTGCTACAGCTCAGTGTTCCCTCAGCCATATCGTAAATGAAAACACTGGAGAGTTGTGGTGTGAAAACTGACTCCTGCATTATTTCACTAATCACATCCATCATTCCTGACTATATACTACTTAAGATAAATCATACATATTTTGTCCTGCAGCTATGCTGTAGGCCCATTCTTAAGGTTTGTGTCTGCTCCTAACTCTTGCAGTTTTCCTAGCAGCTATGTGTACGTAAATGAATCACAACCTTTGCTGAAATCCAAGAAAAACGTGTTGGTGCTCAGTTTTCAAGTACAATTGCAGTCAACTTATACAGCTGGATTAGCTATGTGTGGCAGCTTCTTTCTGCCCATTTCTTTCTGGAGATTGTAACCCTCTTAAGAACAACTAGTCTTTCCCTTAGGATTTCCTATGCGACTGTCCTTGCTACTACTAAGACAACTAACCTGTAGTTCAGTAGCTTTTCCTGACCCCCTATTCATGACTTCTGTAGGGACAAGGGTACTGCACATGCTACCTTCCAGGCCTCTGACATGCCTGCGTTGGCCAGTGATCACTGTAAAGACCTCAGTCAAGGAGATATCCTAGCCCACTGGCCAGATTACTAAGAACAAGGCCATTAATGTTTGAAAGGCAGATGACATGCAGCACTTTTGTTTTGCTATAGTGTAATTGATGTACTAAATTTGCAATATTCAGTGCTGTAATTGAGCACATTCATTATTTCAGCTAAGCAAGAACTGCAAAAAGATGTTTTTCTTGCTCATCTGAAAACATTTTCTCACATTTAATTTTCTTTGTGACTCGCATTTCTAAGCAGTTGGAATCCAGCTTATTGGCAGTCATGAATGCCACACTAAATTAACTGACTTCTGGTAGGCATTAATGAGTTAAGGCCCATTGTCTGACTAGGTGACAGTTTACAAAGGTGCATGAGATGTCTGCCTGATTCTAAGGTCAGAGAACTGAGGTAAAGGCTACTTGGAATTCAAAAACACAAGAAAAATATCTCAGAAAAGTTGACAATGAGGGATGGAGGAGTTTCCATCTTTGTAAAGGAGGTCATGCCAGTAAAAGATGTTATCTTACTTTATAATGGAAATGCAAAAATGATTCCATTGTATGAGTGCAACAGTTCAATATTTATTGGATGCTTATTAAAAAACATAGACTGCGGATGTGCTTCCAGCCTCTCTGAGGTATTTACACTGACTTCTAGAAAGAAGTGTGTCAAACAAGGTTCTCAAGTATTTCAGTTTAGGTGGAACATCCTGATTAAGTAGGCAAACTGGTGTGCTTTCCCACCCTTCTGATTTCCACAGTGCCAGTCCTGAATCTGAGCCTGTTCCACCCAGCCTGTCCACAAGTTGTGATTGACACCTAGAGGCAGCTGGCATTTCAGCTGCCCATCACATTCTCCTCCTTTTAGATAAAACTGAGTTGGACTTTGGGCATTTTTTCTCAGCATGAGTGTTAATGACTGAGAGTCTGTCTACAGTTATTAGATTATTGTCTTGCACCAGCTTAAGCAAACCTTAGAATGTGACTGCTTTTACAGTCCACCCTGTATGTACCATCCAAACATTTACTGCATTCTTATTAATGTTTCTTTGCTGACTTCGTTCAGTGGATGCTGCCTGCATGGAATCTCATCTAACTAACAAAAGTGTATTTGTGTTTAGTAGGTGCTGCACTATGTCACTGACTGAGCGTGAGAGTGACTAAGACCACACTAATCACTGCAGCAAGCCAGTAGGTCTGGGACTGGGACAGGGAAGGAAGTGTGCAAGTTGTCCAACCATCCAGATATCAAGATATTTGTGTGTCCTGCTGTGCTGCTGTGTCTGTTTCATCAGTTGTTACTGCCTGGCCCTGCCTACAGCAGGTAAAGTAAAGTCACCAGATGTCAGTTTTACAGCTGTACTACTCAGCAGGTCATATAAATGAAAGTTATGTACTCACCATAATAATGGATCTGTGTTGTCTATTTCTGTCCTTTCCTCAATGGATGGATCTTGGAGCCAGCTGTGACCACTTTTAAGCTTTGGATCTAATGCTCAGGCTCCTTCCCTACCCGTAATGTCTGAGAACAGTAGATAGATGTTCTGCAAGTGTTTGTCAGACTCACTAGAAAGGATAAAGGTTGTTTTCTGATTGTTCCTTAGTGGACCCTGGTAGTTCAGTGGTGACACATGTAGAATCTGGCCAGTGGTAATAATGTGGCTGAAGCAGCCATGAGAACTAAAAGAAGGACTAGTCTCACAGGTGGCTTTAAGTAGGACAGGGATTCTAGTGCTTGTTGGTGAAAAAACAATATTCTTGAAAGCAGAGGTTTCATTATTTCAGATTTTGTGTCCAAAGTTGCTCCAATGAACTCCAGAGAATGGGTTGTAACCTAGACTTTTTTAAATTCACTGTGATTCTCAAGTTCATACAGTGTTGGAACAAGGAGTCCCTGGCTTGAATTAGTAGATTCCTGGTAGGGACAGTGATGAGCCAGTCATGCCACCACTGTCATGTACTTGGTAAACAGTCAGAGTCTGTGGTGTGTCCAAAGGGCAGTGTTCTGAATTGGAAATGACTGGCTTCCAGCCAGAAGGGGAGATACTTCCTGAAGCTCCTGTCCATCTTTATGTGTTAGCACACATCTTGAAGGTCTGTCAAGCACATTGAGTCAACCTTCCTGATCAAGGGAAGAATGGACAGAAACATGACCATATGGAATTTTGTTTTATGAATTTGTTTCATTGGCTTTGGACCTGTATTGGCTTTAGGTCCCCATTTTTCTTTGGCACCAAAAAGAAACTTGAGTAAATTCCGGATCTTTCTGGTCTCTAGGGATCTCTTGGATGACTTGATTTCTTAGAAGCTTCTTTATTTCTGAAGTGGTTGTTCCCTTTGTGAAGGTGGAACATCAGGAATTCTTTTCTGAGGTGTGACATAGCCTCTGGATACAATACTCTGCACCCATTTTTGATGAGTGTCCATGTTGTTGGATGCAGAGATAAGCACCCCTGACTGCGTCCAGAGTGTGACAGTCAGGCAAACATTCTGAAGCACTGGAAAGGCTTCTCTGAGAAAGGGCCCCTGAAGCCTTGGTTTTGAAGACCACCTCTACCTCTTGGGCAACATCCATTATTTCAGCTCCCCATCTGCCTTAGGGAGCTCTTTCTCCAGAAGTGTCCAACAAAAACCACTGGCATTTCCAAAACCAAATCCTCTTTCCTCCCTTCTGATTTCTGGAAAAGGTCCATAGAGGGACCAAACAAGGCTGATCTGTCATAAGATGAAGAGCATCTTGAAATGTTCTACGAAATAGTAAAATTGCATCTAGATGTGCCTCTTGATGGAAATGTCTGTATTGGCTTCCTCTGTAGCATTAGAGATAGGGCACATAGACGCATTAGAAAGATATTGGTGGGTAGCCATCTGTGAATCCATAGCTTTCTTTTGATCTGCAGAAAAGGACCCTGGGAGAGATTTGGCAGTATTCTTTGTCCGGTCTCTCTGGAAGTGAATAATGTGTGCCAGGTAATTCAACACTCTCATCAAAAAATGTAAATGAGACGTATGTACACTTCCTGAATCTGTCCAAAGCATGCAACTCCCTGTTAGGTAGATGGACAAAGGAACTCTCTTCTGCAATCTTCTTCTTAGTGTCCACCACCACTACAGTGGAATCTACTACAGGACCATTGCTCCAGTAGGGTCTGTTTTCAGGAGATACCAACAATTTATTGGGCTTCTTGGGAGATAAGTTCTTCCATGTCTGCTTCCTTCCACACCCATGATGAGAAGAGATCTGTCATCTCATTAATGGGAGGAAACACCCAAGAAGTAGATTGCCAGAACCAAAAGCTTGGAGAAATACTGATTCCTCCAGCGATATGTGTTGGGAAGACCATCCCCTTTTCTGTCTAAGAAGTATGAGAATGTCTCTGAATTAAATATCCTCGATAGGGGTTCCAGTGGAACTTTTTCCTTCATCAAAATCAGTGTTAGTGGTCAGAGATTTCTCAGTGGAATCTAAGTGCCTTCTCTTACACTTATGTTTCCAGAAGACCTCTGGTTTGGAAAGTTCAGGTGATGACTCAGAAAACAGATATGGGTTCTCTAGAGAGAACAGAATCAAAGGTTTCAGAAACAGGCTGCCCTAGTAGGACAGGAAGAGCAGGCTTTGGACTCTGGGAAATTCTATGGGGATTGATTGGATCTGGCTCCAAAAGGACAGATCTCTCTCTAGGCTGAGAGAGGACACTCTTGAACACTTCAAATAACAAGCTCGAGATGGAGCCCGCTACAGGAGCGGAATCTACTGAAGGTGGCTCAACCTTGGAAACCATCTGACTAGGATCCAAGTCTGATGCCAAAGCCAAACTATCAAGTGCTGATGCTCCTAAGGGAATAAAAGTATTTGAAGACTTCATACCTGATCCCAGTGTATCGGAGTTGGTGCTGGCAGTCTGGTTCTGAGACTTGAGATGGCTCCGAGTATGCTGGAGCTGACTTTGGCTGAGAATTTATCAGAGTTGAAGAGGACTGTAACTTCGACTCCAGTGCACATCTGCTTTGGGATAGGAATGGATCCAAGGACTCCAGTCCAAGGAGACAAACAAAGGCGGAGCTTTTAAAGATCAAGCGGGAGAGACATTCCTCCTAGATCCAACAGTGGTTGGTGCCGGACATTCTTCCAGCTGGATCTGCCTCTACAGGAAATGCTTCATCATCCTGTCCATGTCAGCTTCAGTGAAGCTCTGAGAGGCCCCAGTTGATTTTATAGAAGAAGCCAAGGAAGAAGGCCTGGATGGGTATCTTGGTCTGTCCTGTAAAATCAGAGACCAGAGCCTAGGAGAAACAGTAATTATCAGATTGGAAAATAGTGGCACCAAAGGTTTAGAGATTTTCATTTGTATAGATATATATATATATATATATATATATATATATATATATATATATATACATATATATATATATATATATATATATATATATATATATATATATATATATATATATATATATATATATATATATATATATATATATATATATATATATACCAACTCTGGGATTGCACTACAGCGGAGAAAAGGGCATATTTTCCCACCTTGGGCAAGTGTTTACTTGCCCTGGTAAAAATCTCCTCCTTGGGATTTTCAGTATTCGTTATTTTCATCTCAGGAAAATAATGTTCAGTGTTGTGGGTGACGAGATATAAAAGTAGATCCATACACACACACACACACACACACATACACACACACACACACACACACACACACACACACACACACACACACACACACACACACACACACACACACACACACACACACACACACACACACACACACACATATATAGATAGATAGATAGATAGATAGATAGATAGATAGATAGATAGACTGATATAGATAGATATAGATACTATGTATATATGGGTGTACTTTAAATAATCTAAACACCCAAATGCTGAGATCACTAGCATTGGCATAAAAAAATTGAAAAAAAAACATTAACCCAGTTTTGCGCATACTGAGACAAAACCCTGGAACACAGCTAAAACAGTGTTTTTTTGCAAGGCGGGCATCCTCTCAATTGTATACACTAACTCCTAAATCTCACAGTACTGCCAGCCCTTGGGATTGTTATTCTTGCATACCTGAAAAGCATCAGTTTTACCAAGCAAAGCGTGTCAACAAAATAGATGTATGCTTTAAAAACTTTCAACTAAATTAATTTCTCCCAGAATATTGATAACATCTAACCACATTCAAAATCAGTGTTTTTGCAGAACAATCTACCCTCACACAGGTAGGCTACAAGCCCTGTCCCTCTACTTAGTCTCATACAGACTCCTCAAAGGTGACCTCTGTCTGGCATACAAAGCAATCTCAGACCCCGCCTTGATGGGACTGCTGCATATCTGCAAGTAACCCGCATGCGCAACTTCAACCTGGTCTGTGACATCAATAGGACTTGTTGGCGGGACAAATATGTGTCTCAGAGACTCTCCCTTTTGTGGAATAGACTCCCACTCCACGTCAAGGTGAATACCTCATTAACCCTTTTTAAATGCAACCTGGATAACTGGATGGGGAACAGAAAATACACCCCTGGGACTCCACCTGTGTCCCTGCTAGATAAGGGCATTGGGTGCTTACTTGTTGGAACATGGGCTAAATTCTTGGCTTGGATTGTTAGACCCTCAAGGCCAATAGCCTTGTAACTTCCTATGATCCTGTGATCCTATGATTGTAAGATCTGATAGGCAGGCATTTTGGATTCTATCTTTACCTGTATGCCATTTGATTTTATCCATTTTGATATGTTACAAATACAATAGCCAGAAAATAATCTTTTAAAATAGATTCCACAGCATGCAGTCTCCCAAAGCCCTAACACACATATATAGCTTATTATAATGACTATAGTTAAACACATAAGTAAATAAATAAAGTATAAAAAACTCTTGCACAAATAAAAGATGCAAGCACACAAAATGGCCACCAAGCTATCCGGCATAAAAGCTAAAAGAAGTCCCTTCCAAAAGTTAGAAAACCCTAATCTGTATGTACAAACACAGAAGACGCTGAAAGCATTAATAACATGTAGGAAAACTCTAGCACACACAAGGAAAGAACTACCCCTAATGCACTGTTATGAAGATCATCTTTCTAGAAAGAAACCTATAAAATGTATTCACATATAAAATTAACTTAGGGATGTAAATACATAAAAATAACATAGTTTTATGTATATGTACATTAAATTCTGCCCATCCCCTCATGACAAGCATGTTATCTTACACCAGAGCCAAAAATCTAATGCATAAATCTGCATTAAAATTTTCAACTTTCCAAAAGAAAATGCACCGTCCAGAAGATTGTTTCTGTCTTGCAAGCATATCCCAACATGTTTGCTTTAAAGTGCTGTGTTCTTGCTTGATGTCATCCAGTTATCAGACAGCTCTATCAGAAATGTGTTCCCAACCAAGAAACACAAACTGCTGAAAAAATAGCACACTACACTCCTGTAACTGGCAGCTGATTCTTCACTTGACTGTGCAAATGTTGAGAGAATTTTCTGGTTCTTCTTTCCATAGCAAAAACAACCCCAGTAAAAAAGTTTCCACAAACAACATGCAAAATATATAAAAAAATTTAAAAAATGGTCTTTTTGGATAAAAAAGTACCAAAAAATAAACACCTACCAAAATTATAAAATGCTTACCTTAAGTAATCCAATAATCTAATGATGAAGTGGTGCAGCGGTAGCATTGTTACCTCACAGCAAGAGGTTTTGCCGGTTCGATTCTCAGCTGGGATGCCTTCTGTGTGGAGTATGGATGTTCTCTCTGCATTTGTGTGGGTTTCCTCTGGGTGTTTCAGTTTCTTCCCACGTTAGAAAGACATGTGTCTGGAGAGTTTCTCCCCGGGCCTCTGCTGAAAATTGGCTTTGTTCCAAGTTGGACTTTCCCAGTTAAGAAATGTTAAATAAAATAAAATATTATTATGATATTATGAAGAATATGAATGAAACAAATACGTTGAGCATTAGTACTCTTATGTAGTGGTCTAAGAAATGTACCCCTCCCAAAAAATAACATATTAAAATACAGAAAAATTAAATATTTAAAAACACAGGAAAATGTCAAGAGCCGCAGAAATCCACTTTCTAAACACTTAATAAACCCTAAAAATAGTATTAAAAAAGGACATAGGTAAATTAAATTTCTTGGGAGTGGTGATGTGGAAGATATAGGTAGTTGGGTATAACCAGGAATTTACAATCTGTACTCAAACAAGGCATATTGTACACCCTTCAGGGTCAAGGTATATGACATGTAACATCTCCGTACACTGCTACTGTCTCTGTGGTAGGAAACCCATCACCTTCCTGAGGTTAATGTGGCTAGGCAAAATGCCAGACTTCTCAGTAAAATGGGTGATGTAAAAGTGTTTTTCTACTGATATCTGTGCCATTACAAAACATGGTCCAAAGAAAACGCCAACATAACAAATTCCAGGGGTATATCTCTTTTTGTTGTTATAGACCTAATGGGATAGGTGCTGGCCTCAGTATCCACCCCCAGCAAAAAAAAGACAACGCAAGAAGAACAACTTTGGAGTAAAAGTGCTGATAAAATTATATAGGCTGTATTGCATATTGCATTATAGGAACCTACTGTAAACTGTGAGTGTCTCTGCAGAGCATGAAGAGGTTTGGACTAAACTCCCGGATGCAAAAACTCAGTGGAAACCGTCCTTATGGAGGTACCATTCTAGTAGAGAATTTTAACACATAACGAAACAGTAAACTATTCAATATCAGATAAATATGCCCAACTGTTGTTTGGTCGTGTTAATCAAAATAACCTGGAAAAAAATTATACTCCAACTAAGGTTAACATTATCTTGGATAGTATGTTAAGGAAGCTGGGATATTTCTTCTCTGTGCTCATGATATACCTGCTGCAGTCAGTATTGCCTGTACAATAACATTATCTTTAACCTGAGTAAAGTCAACCTGTCTCAGGAATAATATTTCTTCCTACAAGTTACCAATGAAAACCATGTAATAAATTATATAAGAAATCAACATAAGGTACTATCCTCAGTGACTCAAATAAATCTGCCTAGGATACTATCAATGAGTTATACAATATTAATTTGAACATTTATGAACGTATACTGTTAAGTCACAAACAAGTAAACTCAATTAAAAAAACTTTGGTTGAACCACAAAAATTAATATGCACAGCTAAGAAAAAGGCAGTAAGTTTTAGAACTTAACCTAGTCATAGAAGTAAGTATAAACTACAGACTGATGTTCTTATCATATGACATGCTGTATCTATGAACTCATCTTTATCCCAAAAGCTTTGATGATGTAAGAAAACTGAGAGGGCGAGCTTATGAATATAACATATATTCTTAATAAACGACAGATTGACGAGCAAGCAGGAAGACTCTTTATGTGGAAACTTCCCAGTAAACAGAGACATATGGAAGTCCTACAGAGAGAAGAAAAGAAACCTCTTATATAACTGGAGATATGCTGCCAAAAGAGAATCATAATCTCACGTTCTGTGGAAACACACAACATCCCTGGCAGAATCAGTGAAAAACTGACTAAACCCCTGTCTTCTTCTTCTTTCAGCTTTTTCCCAGTTGGGGTTCACCACAGCGGATCACCTGTCCACTCATGATTGGCAGTGGAGTTTTTATGGTGTCGAGTTTGCCAGCCCGGCGCCCAACCTTCCACAGAAGGCGCACACATGCACGCAGTCACACCTAGGGTCAATTTAGAGTGTCCAATCCACCTACAGCATGTCTTTGGGATCTGGGAGGAAACCCACGCGACCACAGGGAGGACATGCAGACTCCGCACAGAAGGCACCCCAGCCGAGGATCGAACTGGAGAATCTCTTGCTGTGAGGTGGCAATGCTAACCGCTGCACCACTGCGGCCACCCTTGACTAAACCCCTATCGATCATTTTAAATAAAAAGGAAGCAAATGGCCATGTCATTGAACTCTACAGCAGGCTGTAGTGATACTGATTCACAAGGAGGGAGTTCACATCAGACTCACGCAGATGTTCTTCATGTTTCGCTATTGCAGTCATTACATTTGGGGTTATCTGCTTGCAGTAGCCCTCAGTCGGCCTGATTAACAAAGTCTTGTGTCCTGCATCAGTTGCTGTCCCTTCTTCCATGACGTCAGATCGTCAGGGGTATAAAACATGCAGCCGATGCCATTACATCAGTCTTTCTTGCCGTGCGGTGTCCGAAGCAGAAGCAGTTTACAAGTGCCAGTCGGCCGACTCCTGAAATTTTCGTTTTCGTGTTTCAGAACCGAAGTCTTCAACTAAAGCTAAGTACCCCGTTGGGGAAACTTTTTCTTGCTCCTTACCGATGTCAGTAAAAGTTAATAATTGCAATACTTGTGGAAAGCAAATACCTCACAAAGATTTTCATTCGTACTGTATTCCTTGCCTAGGCCCTGACCACGACATACCTTGCTGTCGGTTTTGTGCTTTTTTTAATCAGGGCACTATCCATCGTCGGTATATTTTTTGCCTCTAAATATTTCGGTTCTCTGTTTAATTATCCAGAAATGTCGTTGGTTTGCCATCCGAATACATGGATTCCGAAAAAATGCAAAGATAAAGACAGAGATAGGCTGCCGAGGTCCAAAGCTGCCGACGACGCTTCTCCTAAGCAAGTCACCAGTTTGCCAGTACTCAGTGAGGTGCTTTCACAGCCCCTGATACCCGCTACTTCTGACTCGCAGGCCTCTACTGAGACCCATTCGGAGTCCGGTATGCCGTGAGATGCTTCAGCTGTGGAACCTGTGGATGTCTCTACCTTGGATGGGTCCGGTCCGGAGCCGCTGTGCAGGCCCCGGCTTCTGAGGGTGTATTCAGGCCTACGGACTTGCATATTGGGCATGCTTGGCTTAAGGAGCAATCTTTGCCAGATCATGTTAAAACTAAATTGCTGGATGCTCCTTTAAATCAGGACCACCTTTTTGGTGACAAAGCAGAAGAAGTTCTTAAAAAGATGGAGAAAAAAGCTAAATCTATGCAGACTGTTAAAGATTTCTAACAAGTGCAGCCTCCTAGATTTAATAGGCATTGGCCCTCAAAAAATTGGTCCTTTCCTGCCTCTTCCAGGCCTTCTCAGTTCAAATCAAGAACCAGAAGAACACCCAGGCTTCAGTCCCAGGGTACGCACAGGACTAAGCAGTGGGGGGCCCCCACTTCCAAATCAGGGAGTAGTAAGACTTCCCCCTATGGTAAGCTGTCTCAATGACTTAACTTTAAAACTTCCAAACACTTCACAACTGACTGCTCCTTTAGGGGGAAAGATTGCTCTGCAAGCAAAAAACTAGGAACTCATTACCCAGGACAAATGGGTTTTAAACAGTTTCCCAAGGATACAGATTTCACTTCCACACGTTACCAACCCCAAACAGTTGGCCAGATCTAACCTCAAATCAGTGGGCAGAGGCTCAAAAGCAAGTACTCTCTCTCTTAAGATTAAAGGCTATTCAGACTGTACGAGAAGAGAAAAAGGGACAAGGTTTCTACTCAAGACTTTTCCTGGTTTCTAGAAAAGACAGCTCATGGTGTCCTATCCTGGACCTGTCTATCCTAAACACCTTTTTGGTGATTCCAAAATTCAAGATGCTAACTCTTCACCAGTTGCTTCCCATGATAGGCAAAGATGCCTGGCTGGCAACACTGGATTTAAAGGAAGCCTACTTGCAAATCCCAATCAGGGAATCTTGCAGAAAATACCTATGCTTCAAAGCAGGCTGCATGCACAATCAGTTCTCTGCACTGCCCTTTGGCTTATCTACTGTGCCCAAGGTATTCACCAGTCATTACATTTTGCAGGCAAATAAATATTCAAATATACTCATACCTGGACGATTGTCTAATTCAGGCAGAAAGCCAGGACATACTTTTGAATCATCTGGCATTTGTACAAAAGGTGTCAACTTGTCTGGGGTACACCATAAACGAAAAGAAATCACAGCTGGTGCCCTGTCAACAAATTATATTTCTGGGAGCAAGCTTGAATACAACTTCCCAGATGGCTTTCCTCACTCCAGAGAAACAAATTCATTTGACAACTTACTTCAAACTAGTGGCCACAAAAACCCTGCTATCTGCAAGGCAAATACTGCAAGTCTTTGGGTTCATGGCCTCGTGCATTCTACTAATTCCATATGCAAGACTGCATATGATGAAACTACAGTGGTATCTAAAAAGCCTATGGTGTCAACATTCTCAGGATCTAGAAGCAGTGATTCCTATCATACCTTGCCTACGGTTAGAATTCCTGTGGTGGGCAGAGGCCTGCCACCAAAACAAGGGACTACCATTCACTCTACCCCCTGCCGCCCAAACCCTAACAACACACGCATCAGACCATGCATGGGGGGGTCACCTGGCAGGGAAGTGCATTCAGGGCAAATGGAACCCAAGTCAAATGCACCTGCATATCAGTCAAAAAGAAATGTTAGCTGTACAGAATGCTCTGACAGCCTTCAAGGACCACATTCCAGGACAATTAATGGTAAAGACAGACAACACCACTGTTATGTGGTACATAAACAACAGGGGGGGTACCCATTCTTACTCCCTCTGCAGACTAGTCATGGCTCTGTGGAACACAGCCTTGAGCTACCAAGTTCATCTACAGGCTCATTTCCTGCCAGGAAAACTAAATACACTGGCAGATGAACTAAGCAGAAATCTCATGGACCCACACGAGTGGAAACTAGAACCAAAGATTTTCAGCATGTTGATCAACAAATGGGGGATCCCAGATATAGACCTGTTTGCTCCCCCCAGAACTACCAATTGGACAAATTCTGCACAAGGACTCCCCACAAACAAGCTTGGAAAGTGGATGCTCTGCCCTTCAGCTGGAAAAATCTATCAGTTTATGTCTTTTCTCCTCTGCCTTTCCTCTCCAAAGTACTACTAAAGGTCAAACAGGACAAACCAGGGATGATACTGATTGCACCAGACTGGCCATGCCAACACTGGTACCCCCTCTTGCACAGTGTGTCACAGTTGGCCCCATGGCACCTACCTCAGACCCCTACCCTGCTGTCTCAGCAGGAGAACCAGATTCTGCACCCCCAGCTTCAAACCCTGAACCTGGCAGCCTGGCTAATTACCTAATCTCTCCATTACCATCCCTCAGTAAACAAGTGTTGGATGTCATTTTGGAGGCAAGGAGGCCTAGTACTAGAAAATCTTATGCTGAAAAATGGAAAAGATTCTGTGCCTGGAACCACACTCAAGGGATGGCCACAGCAGTGCCCAATTTACCTCATATTCTTCAGTACTTAACTGAGATGCTTCACAAGGGCCTTTCCTTTTTCCCCATCAAAATTCACGCCTCAGCCATTTCAACTCATTACAACATGGAACCACCCCGCTTTTCTCACCCACTGCTCAAGCAGTTCCTCAGAGGGGCCGAAAACTTAAAACCACCTAGGAGAGCCCCAACTCCAGCCTGGGACCTTAATTTTGTATTGGAAAAACTCACTCTTCCTCCTTTTGAGCCAGCTGCAACTGCAGAGTTAAAATTCCTTTCTTGGAAAACAGCTTTCCTTTTAGTAATCACTTCAGCAAGAAGGGTATCTGAATTACAGGCCCTTATGGCAGTGGAGCCTTTCATCATCTTTCATGCGGACAGGGTGTCCCTCAGGACCAATCCCTCTTTCATGCTCAAGGTGGTATCCAGTGTGGCTCTTAATCAGTCCATTTATTTGCCAGACTTCTTTTCTAATCCACAGAACAAAGGGGAACGGATACTGCACTCCTTAGATGTGCACAGACAACTTAGATTTTACTTGGACAGGACTAAATCACTAAGGAAATCTGAACAACTGCTGGTGGCATTTGCTGCAAGGGCAGAGGTGAAGGCTATTTCAAAGCAAACCATTTCTAAATGGATAGGCCATTGCATTCATTTCTGCTATAGCACCATGGAAAACCTATCTCACTCGGGATTAGACCCCATTCATCCAGGGCTGCATCTACCTCTACAGCCTTTCTCAGAGGTGTCCCTACCAGAGACATCCTATAGAAGCTGCTACCAGGAGTCCTGTACATTACCATTTGCCAATTTCCTCTAAATCCAGAGCTGGCTTTGCTACTGCAGTCTTGCAGGGCCTTATAGCTGGTCCTAATGCTATCTAAATTCCTCCTCCCATCCTTAGCTTTGGGAATCTACCCAAATGTGATGACTGCAACAGTGAAACATAAAGAACATATTACAGTTGTGTACACTTACCGTAAATGTAGATTTTCGAGTGTATTCACTGTTGCAGTCCTGGTTACCCTCCCTCCAGCCCCCTGACTTCTTTTGGCTATACCTTTATTCTCCTTTACTATACTTAAAAGCTTTTTGGTGTATTTGATTTTTTGTTGGCGGTATAATCTTATATATATATATATATATATATATATATATATATATATATATATATATGTAATTGCTTCCCATTAAGGGGGGCACCTGACATCTGGGGCAAGAAAAACTGATGTAACGGTGTCGGCTGCATGCTTTATACCCCTGACTACCTGACATCACGGAAGATGTGACAGCAACTGACGCAGGACCCAAGACTTTGATAATCAGGCCGACTGAGGGCTACTTCAAGCAGATAACCCAAATGTGATGACTGCAACAGTGAATACACTCGAACATCTACATTTATGGTAAGTGTACACAACTGTACTTTTTCCTTATTAGGAAAACAAAAAGGCCAGAGAATAACTTTCCAGAAATACTTTGTGAGTTGCCATTATGCTCCTTCATTTGCTTAGATGAGCGTTGCTTAATGTATAACATAAGGTATTGTCTAATTTTGTGTGAATGTCTATGTCTGGAATACACAATTTTCAAGGCTGTGGAGTAAGCTTCTTCTTAAGAGAGTGTGTGTGTGTATCTGTCTGCATCTGTGTCCTTGTCTGTGTCTAATGTGTGGAAACCTGACCCCAGTAATTATTATTTGTCATTGTACTACTGACTTGATTGGAGGTGCCACCTAATGATTTGCATTTTTTCAAAAAGGCATATTAGCAGTGTACTGCTAAATAAACCCTATTTTGAAAAACCCAAAATTGCATTTCTCTGACTGAGGGGAGTTGATTCCAAAGAAAGCTGACTTTTGTCTTGCACCTTATAGCAAGGAGTACGTAATATATATTTGAAAATAATTATGTAAAGTAATGCATACTTTTCCATTAGGTCCAGAGTCACAACTTAACACTGCATTTTATTGCATGGAACACTTATGCTGATAGTTGAGAGCTATTCTTGGTAATTATATCTGATTCAGAGGCATGGTTGTACTGTAGTGGTAACATTTTACATTGCACTTAAAAGGACTGGAGAGTAGACACCAAAGGGGGGAGTTTGTATGTACATATTGGTGAAACTGCATTTCATAGTTTTACAGTTTGATAACTATTGATAGCTGTAATAGCTGTCAGACTGTAACATTTGACAGCTGTTTCAGTTGTAGTGCTTATTACTGAAAACAATGGTCACCTGTCAGTGCAGTAAATACAAAGCAGAAACAAAAGTCACAGCTCCAGACCACTTAGTTAAGTCTGCTAGTTTATTGGCAATACTACTGAGGATGTAAGAAGTTTAATTGCAATGCTTGTCTTTGGCTCCCCAGCTCCAAAGAAATTGTACACAGCAGTGTACAGTGCGTATACCTGCCAATGCCTGTGTAAGGTAATATCTTGTTCTATAAGGACAGGATCTCACTATGTGACTCACTGCTTCACCATTCATTATGCAATCACCCCAATGTAATTGTGTAAAAAAAATATATAATTTTATATACATTTATATGCAGTTACATATTTCTGTGCGTGAGAGTGTGTGTGCGTGTATGTGTGTGTGTGTGTGCATTTGTATATTTCATGTTTTTTTCTACATAAATGCACACACACACACACACACACACATACATAAACGTGTGTGTGTGTGTGTGTGTGTGTGTGTGTGTGTGTGTGTGTGTGTGTATGTATATATATATATATATATATATATATATATATATATATATATATATATATATATATGTATGTGGTTGCTCCTATACAACTAGTTTTCCTTTTTTGCTTTGTTCCTTTAAGGCTGGGAAACAACATTTCTTCAGTACTAGGTTACTTTGCCTATAAATGTATATAAATAGACACACATAGATAAATCTGCACATGTAGATGTGTGTATACACTTCTCTTTCTCTACATACACACACAAACACATATATAATGTACATTTATATACATATATATATATATATATATATATATATATATGTGTGTGTGTGTGTGTGTGTGTGTGTGTGTGTGTGTAAATTAAATATAAAATATATACACATAAATGTGTATATAGATTGTTATAGATATGTGCGGGAGTATGTACACAAGGACACATGGGTACATACACATTAATGTACATGAATTTGTACAGCAGAATTAGAAAGACAGGCTTTATATCAGTGTAGTACCTCACAGGCCATTTTATACAGATGTGGGCATGGTTGTAGTGATTGACAGGTAAATGGGGTGTGCCATCAAATGGGAAACATGCATGATTGATAGCCATGCGGATGCGGCACAAATATTCATCGTCTATTCGTACTTTACCCTTTTCCTCAGTGTAGTGCGATCTCAAGGTTGGTATATTTAATTTGTGGGGGGGGGGGTGCAAAAAAAGTAATATTTGTAGTTGTAGTGTTATTTTTTTCCTTCATTTGTGCATGGGGGCAAGACCCCCTTGCACCCTGCACACCTCCGGCTAATTAAATATACCAACTCTGAGATTTCATTACATTGAGGAAAAGGGTAAACTCGAATAGATAATGAATATTCATGCAGCCATCTTTATGAAAATTACTTAAGTTTACTAAGATGTCACAGATTGTTGGACGGTGGGTGGGGTTTAGGCGGGACTTGCTACTGTGCATCCTGTGAGGTACTACAAGGCCAAAAGACAGCCCATTAAGTAAATATGCATATGTTTCCTTACAAATGTTTAACAAAAGGAAGGAGTAAGGCAATTGTTGTAATTCATATGTGTTTGACAATTAGAAATGTGAACACTGAACTGTGAGAATGGCTGCTTAAGTCTAAGACAGTAATATCTAGGATATTTTCCTTTACTTGAAAGTACTGTGATCTTGGATTTAATCGATAGAAGTAGCAGAGGGGGTGCCAGAAGGAAGGTGCATGAGTTTCTTTGGTTTTTACTGTGATTTTCTGAACTGCACTTTTGTGTTTGTATTTCTTAATGTCAGATTTCTCTGGTTCCTGCTTTAGTCATATAGCCCAAATAGATACCTGCCACAGACCCAGAATAACCAGGTTATTTTTACTCTTATCACAGAGTGGGAGTTTGAAACAAAGTAAAAACAATATGGTTATTTTTGCTGTTGGTTTCACAGCAGCTAATCAGAATAACAGAAGAAAAAATGTTATATCAGCTATATCTTTCTACGTATAGTGAAATAATGCCACTTTATGCAGTACCTAATCACCAGGTAAGGTAAACATTAAAATGCTGCTTCATAATCAGAAATACATTTGCAGTTATGTTACAGCATTGTCTGTCTTGAATTTTGCAGTAGAAGAAATTGTAACAGTGAAATGTACAACACATTTCTCATTACTTAAAGATGATATACAAAAGTCCTGCTGTTAAAAATATGGTTCCTTAGTCTTAAACTACTTGATATAAAAGCTCTGTGCCTGTAATATGATGTGAATGCATGCCTAACTGATGTATTTCACGGTGCGCCTGTATGTCAGATGCCTTAATGTTCACATTTGATTTGTCAGTTCACTGACCAAGTCAGTCTGCATTATCATGACGAGGTAGTCTGTGTTGATAGTGGTCTACGTATCCTGTCTGAATTCCGTAGCTGTATGATTATCAGACACAGATACTTGCACACAGTTCCTGGCTGCATATTACATTTAATCTTACCATTATGAATAAAAAAAACACAGTAGAAAATATTAATATACTGATGATTCATTTTTGGGCCTTGTTTCCACTTCTTAGCTGTTTGCTTACGTAACAAATTTCTGTTTGTCTCTACCTTCATGTGCTGTACACTAATGCCAGAATTAAATATGGTCTAAAAAGTATAAGTGCCATATCCGAGACTGGTACCCTTCACAGTGGGTAGCAGAATACAGAGAAGTTAAGTCTCACACTGACTGATATTAGCACATCACGTCAACAAAATGTTTACTGAAGATGCACATTAATTCAATAAAACTTGCCGAATGCCTGCACAACCGTTCAAAACTAAAAAAAGGAAAACAGTGTAAATAACTACAGATCAGTGATCTCAACTTCTATACTGGGAAAGGGTTCTTAGAGATGCTTGTTATAGCTGATGGATCATAATAAACTGAAAACAGCTTATATGACATTATTCAACATGGTTTCACCAAGAAAGATCTACTCTAATCAGTGTAACAGGCAACAATAAAACTAGTTCAAAGAATGACAACAGTGGTAATATTTTTACATCTGGCCAAGGCATTTGACATCTTGCCATATAGAAGAATGCATGAATTATTGGTTAAATAAATATAGTCCATATTTAGTAAATTGGATACATGACTGGTTAACAGGTACAACACAATGTATGATAATACAAGTGAATTCTTCAGAATTATAACAAGTAATGGATGGTGTTCCACAAGGAATAGTCCTCAGTCTAATATTTAATACAGTCTTTGCTGCAATTCCAAATGCTAGCCAAACAAGTATGCAGGTGATTCTAAACTTGAATGTATTTATTTTATTTCTATGTATTTATTTAACATGCGTTTACCGGGATGGTCCGATTGGACAACAGTGTCCATTTACGGCAGAGACCCAAGGAGAAAAGCTCCAGCAAAGTATATTTTTACTAATACAAGTCTAGTACAACAAAGAAAAAGTTTACTATACAGTCTAGCAGAGGTCAGTAAAGCAATTTATATACACAGGAGATTAATCAACAAATATATATATATGAGAGATGAGATTAACACATAAATAAACTACAAATACAGTACAGCATGTCTTGGATTTTCTTAAGCCTCTACAGTACATTTAGTATGTCATCTGACAGAATACAGTTTACAGCTGCGAGGAAGACAAGGGGATATGGACGAAGGAGAAGGAGGTTACAGGGGTTATAGAGTGGATAGAAGTGTAGTTAGAGGTTATATCTGAGTGAGGGAAGGTTATCCAGAGTTAGTATGTGAGTAAAGCCAGGCAGATGTTAGGTGACCATAATGCTTGTGTCCGGTAAAGGCTCCAACTGAACCTTTGTCTGCCTATTTGACTGTTTATTTAAAGCCATTGTCATCAGGAGTGAGAGCCAGGATAAAAGACACTACTGAATTAATATTATTTCAGATGCCCAATTAAAGTCTAACTGGTTACTGTGTACTTTAGACGTTACGTCTTTATATACTAGTATTACTCATTGTGCTGGTCTGTGTGCTTTAGAATATTGACTAAACAGAATGTCCTTATATAGCCCGGGTTTCAATACATTTTTGTTTTGCTTAACAGAGCATGGGTCATCTAAAAATGTTTTTTTCTTCAATACCAAATGTTTTTTTGCAATTGAGGGGTACAGCGATGGGTGCATCGTTTGCACCCATGTATGCTGACCTCTTTATGGGGTATTTGGAACAGATAATAATATATGATATACATCACAATATTTTTCTTGGTGAGATTGATATCTGGCAGAGATTTTTGGATGACTGCTGGATTGTGTGGAAGTCAGATGCTGTATATTTACAGGAATTAATCCAATATTTGAATGAAAACAAGTGGGGCATCAGGTTTACAGTAAATTATGATGCTACATCTATTTCTTTTTTAGATGTTAAAGTGTTTAAAGAATCTGATGGAACGTTGTCTAGTACATTATATAGAAAACCCCACCATTGCAACACTTTACTCCACTCATCCAGTTGTCATCCTAAGCACATTACAGCAAACATACCTAAATCATAGTTTATGAGAATACATAGAATGTGTTCCAATTCTGAAGGATATGTGTGTTCCAATACTGAAGGATATGTAGTCTATTGGCCATTTTGGGTCAATTCCTAGGTCTTTTCAACCCCCTGCTATAAAGCCCGCTTTAGCACGCTTTGGCGTGATTTAGCTCGGAGTTGCCCATAGAGCACCATCGGGCAGCGCTGGTTAAACAAGGTTAAACTATTTCTGGCTCCGTAAAGTGTGCTCTTCAATTTTTCCCTTAGAACTTCTCTACTTGCAATCTAAACAGTCTATTCTCTATCTCAATAGCTCAGCACTTGCTCCTAAAGCATTTTTATATAGGTAAAGTACTTGTATACTAAACAAAGTACTACATTAGCCTAGAATCCCCTTGAGTACCCATTTCCCTATAGGTCCCTTCTGACTCAGTTACACAGCAAACTTTTTCACTTTTTCTAGCATGTCGAAGGGTCAGTTGCTAGCGTCCTCTCCTGTTCAGCTGGTGAATCTGGGCATCTTGAGGCAATGTTACAATTGCCTCATGTACACAGACAACCCACTCCTTCTCCCACAAAACACAAATACATGTGAGAGATGCAACTATATAGCCAAACTGGAGGCTGAGCTCTCTCAACTCAGGACTGGCAAGACCAGACAGGAGGAGAAGGAAACCACGCACACCACAAACCCAGTTTCACATAGAACTATCACAACTGCAAAACAAACACATAAACACACAAAGACATACTCGGAGGCACTGATCAAAAATCTACCAAAACTACAGAGGCCTCCAAAGCAGACACCCAAGCAACTGCCACCTCAAGACATAAGACATGCAACACATAGTTCTCAAAGTCAGTGTGCTAAACAGCCACAGCCCTTAAGGCCAAACACAATGCCAGACACACTTGTTATAGGTGACTCCATAGTCAGACACACTGACGTCCCACTCACCAGACTGAACAAGGAAAAGATCACAGTTAGCTGCCTGTCAGGCGCTAGAATCCACCACATAACACAAGCACTCAGGTCACTCCACAGCAAGTACAAGTATGACTCAGTCATTGTCCATGCCGGTGTGAACGACCTGAGACATACCTCCCTCGACTACATGAAAAGAGACATAGAGGAGCTCTCAGATTATGTAGCCCAGGCCGGTATGACCCTGACCCTGACCCTGAGCAGTATCCTACCCTCACCAAGAATGATGCCACAATACAGAGACAAAATGATCAGCTTTAATAATTGGCTTAATTACTGGTGTCATTCTAAGGGGATCCAATGTCTGTCTGCCTGGGATGACATGCTTGACAAGCCACGCTGCTTCGCAAGGGACGGCTTGCACCTGTCACCCCTGGGCTTCCGGATATTGGCAAAGGCTCTTGCCACCCCCATAGTGCCTTTTTTAGGCAAGGCTCAAATGATAAACCTACCGCCCTAGAAAACAAAAATGGAGAAAAACAAAGGGTAATACTGCTCAATGCCAGAAGTCTAAACCTCAAGATGCACGCCCTCGAAGCCCTCCTCAGTATGGAGAACATCGATGTTTGTGCTGTGACTGAAACCTGGTTCAAGGCTCCTGAGAGCACCCCAGCACTATCAGGTTATACCTCATATCATGCCCGCCCCAAAATCTGGACCGAACTACAAAAGGAGGGGGAGTATCCATATTCATAAAGGATACCCACACCTCCAGGTTAGTGGCAACGCACGAAGCATCGGAGACCATCCAGATGCAATTAACCATAGGTAAAACTGCCCTACAGTTTGTAACATGCTATAGACCACCTTCTCGAACTCAGGAAACCCACACAGCCTTCCTGAAGACACTGGAGAGTATAAATGTCTCTCCAAACACCATCATATTGGGTGACTTCAACTACCCAAACATAGACTGGGAACATTACTCAAGCCCCAACACCCTAGCCTAAAGGTTCCTTGAGTTCATAAACTCAAATGCTATGGAACAACTAGTCACCATTCCCACAAGAGGAGAAAATATACTAGACCTGATCATCACAAACATGGGGACAAAATGCTCCACACCGGAAGTATATCCCTCATTGGTGAGATCAGACCATAAATTAATCTCACTGGAGATCCACATCCCCCCCACCCCAGCAAAAGACCACAGTGAAGAACTTCTCAAAAGCAAACTTCACACTTCTTAAGACTGGAGTGGTATCCTTCAAGGCCCCCGAGCCAGTGGAAACCACAACCCACGCTGCTGAAACCCTTACAAATGCCTTCTACGAGCACCTCCAGGAATGTATGGATCAAGCAATCCCTAATAAAATCAAGACCTTTTCCACCAAAGGCAGGCGCCGGTCTGGTGGACTCCAGCCATAAACAAACTCTACAACAAGAGGAGAAAGCTACTACATGACAGAGCAAAATCCCTAAATGGGAAGGCATCTCTGATCAATACTAGCAAAAACTACGATCACTCATAAAATCATCCAAGGCCAACTTTGAGAGAAAAATCGCTAATGACACAAAAGACAATCATAAAGCCTTCTTTAGCTATGTTAGAAACCTGGGTGGAAACTCCCAGATATGCTCAGAATTAGTCCAAAATGATAAAAAATCACTGAATCCACAGACATTGCCAACATACTGGCAGACAGGTTCAGTGCAAATTTCTCCCTCCCTCCCCCAAAAGGAGAAATATCTATCCCACCAGAGTCTAGCCTCCCAAACATCTCAGATGCCCAGGTGAGAGCTGCTCTCTCTAAAGCAAAAACACAGCATCAATGGGACCGGACGGTGTCCCCGGCTGTGTGCTACCTAACTCAATGAGGAACTAAACCCACACATAAGGCTGCTGTTTAATCTTAGCCTTACTACAGGATACGCACCCAAAGAATGGCGACGGCAACTGTGGTCCCACTCCACAAAGGCGGTGCTTCTACGGACCCTGGAAATTACCGCCCCATAAGCTTGACGAGCCTTGTCTGCAAAGCTATGGAGAGGATCATAATGGAACTCATAAATAAAGACATTGGGGACCTACAGACACTGGATCCTACCCAATTTGGCTTTGTCAAGGGCAGATCCTGCCTCTTGAACTTGGTCGACTTTTGAAACAGTCACTAAGGCCATTGATGAGGGTAAGGCAGTTCACACAGCCTACCTTGACCTAGCAAAAGCATTCGACACAATACCCCACTCGGGCATCATAGAAAAGCTCACCAGCTTAGATGTAAACCCATATGTCACAAGATGGGTTGCAAACTGGCTCAAGGACAGAACACACAGGGTTAGAGTTGCTGGTGCCATGTCAGACTCTAAGCCGGTCACGAGCAGTGTCCCACAGGGCTCAGTCCTGGGCCCCTCTTGTTCGGCATTTATTTTTCTGAAGTGCAGGCAAACATAGGGGATTGTGGCTGACAAAATTTGCAGATGACTGCAAACTGGGCACCATAATTGACACTCCATCAGACACAGACATCCTCCAGAAAGGTCTCATAGAAATGGATAACTGGTGCCAGAGCCATGGCCTTAAGCTAAATGCCAAAAATGTATAGTCATACCCTTTGGGAAAAACAAGGTAACCCCTAATTACCACATAGGTGGTAATCCATTAAACACGGAAGAAGTTATCAGGGACCTGGGGACCCAAGTTGACAGTAACCTCTCTTTTGACACTCACATTGCCAAAGTGGTTAGGAAGACCTTCTACATTGCCCACCTGATCATGAAGGGATTCACATCCAGATCAGGAGAGGTCATTGTACCCCTGTACTCTTCACTTATCAGACCAATGATTGAGTACAACGCCCCATTCGAATGTACCTTACCCGACACCTGCAGCAGTTGGAAAGACCCCAAAAGTTCCTCACCAAAAGGATAAAGGGGCTCAAACATATGTCATACGATGCCCGACTGAAGAAACTCCAGCTCTATTCAGTCGCATACCGCCTGCTCAGAGGTGATCTGTGCCTGACATACAAGGCCATGTCCAACCCGAATTAATGGACATGCTCCACCTCAAAAATCCAAATCCACCAGAGCCACGAGAGCAAGAGACTTAAACCTCAACACGGATATAAATAGGATGTGCTGGAGGGACAGATTCATCACCCAGAGACTCCCTACACTATGGAACAGAATCCCAGTCCATGTGAGGCAGAGCCCCTCACTGACTGTTCAAGAGAAATCTTGACGAGTGGATGGGAGATCGTAGGTTTACCCCGGGAATCATCTCTGTATCACTGCTGGACAGAGGCACAGCAAACTAATGGGTATAGTATTCTCAGCCTAAGGGGTGGTGAAAGCCACACACACTCTGGCTAGGCTTATAAATGCCCTAGGGCAGATAGCCTAGTATGAACCTATGAACCTATATACATTTTGATAATGACCTTGTAGGTCGTTTTTTTGAACGAGGCTATTCATTGGCACAGGTTAGGCAGACTAGTTGGGAAGTACAATCATATTCAAGAATAGAGCTTTTGAAATACAAAGATTGTGGCCCTTGCTTTAGCAACAAAATTAGATTCAATACCACCTATGGCAGGAACACTCATAGATTTTTAGATATGATACAACAACATTGGGACATTTTATTAACAGATGACAGGTTGTGTGAGTTGTTAGGTTAGAGATGCTCTTTTTCTTTTCGGAAAGGGAAAAATGTAAGTAGTTACTTTAGCCATTATAAACATTTTTTACCCTCTATAAATTCTGCACAAACTACTATAGATGGTACACAAGTGGTGGGTTGTTACCCCTGTGGCCATTGCTCTTTTTGTAAATTCATATGTTCAACTAAGGAATTTTCAAGTAAGAACACATCTAGGGTTTTTCTGTTAGAATGTTTGGCAATTGTAATAGTGACTGGGCTATATATCTGGCTATTTGCTCTTGCACAACCTTTTATGTAGGTCAGACTTCCAGACCATTAAAATTGCGAATTTCAAAACATCTAAGTAGCATTAGAAATAAGTATCTGGCTATTGCCTTATATAAACATACTATTATACACAAGACAGTGATGTTTAAATTCATTATTATTGATAGGGTGTTAGGACATAGATCAATGAAAAGTGGTTGGCATAATGTTTTGAACAAAAAAGAAAAGTCCTGGATAGTAAAATTGGGGGGATTGTTTCCACCTGGTCTTAATGAACATTTGTAATAATTGTTTAATGGGATATAATTATTCTATTATGTTATGATATATAGATGGGGAATGTACTGATGTGTTTTACATTGAAAAGGGCTTGTGGGCCAAAACTGGTCTGTTTTTGTACATTAAAACTAGATATTTGCTCCAGTTGAGTGCTGACTGTTTTGTTTTTTGATAAAGTATAAAACAGTGACAGCTTTTAAGAATAAGTTAGATGAATGGATGAGAAGATAAGTTTACAATCCAAATTTTGAGGAGTCAGTGTTCCTAGATAGCCTTAGTGCCAGAACACCGTAACATGAATTTATGAACTTATTTGTATGTGTAGATGTTAGGAGATGGTCATTTAATGCATTCAGTAGGGACAACACTTGTTTTAATTTCTGTGGAAAGTCTGTGACAAAGACATTTAATAACAAATCTTAATTGGTGTTTTGGTGTTGGGGGGGGTTCTCTTTGAACAGTTGACAAGTTGTTTAAGGTTGTTTCAGATGAGGAATGTGCTGATTTGATGATCGTGGGTGCCAAGAAAGTCAGGGTTTACGTTAACAGTTATAATAATGTTACTGTTTGGGGAGTATTAGCAGACTGAGTCAAGTGTGAATTGAAAATTTAGTATACTAGGGAATATGCAAAGCAGAGATAAAGAACTTATTTAGTTGAAATAATAGTCAGTTCTGTGAGGTGGTACTAGTAGGGACATTTTCTGCAGTTAAGGAGGAAGATATTTTGTGAATTTTCTTTATTAGAAGAATTTTGTCATCGGGCGGCCACGGGGGTGCAGCGATTAGTGTTGTCGCCTCACAGCAAGAGGTTCTCCGGTTCAATCCTCGACTGGGGTGCCTTCTGTGTGGAGTCTGCATGTCCTCCCTATGGTCATGTGGGTTTCCTCCGGGTGCTCCGGTTTCCTCCCACATCCCAAAGACATGCTGTAGGTGGATTGGACACTCTAAATTGGCCTTAGGTTTGAGTGTGTGCGTGTGTGTGCCTTCAGTAGAAGGTTGGGCGCTGGGCTGGCAACTCGACACTGGGAAACTCTACTGCCAATCTTGAGTGGACAGGTGATCCGCTGTGGAGATCCCTAACTGGGAAAAAGCCGAAATAAGACGAAGAAGAAGAATTTTGTCATCGTTTTTGATGCCAGACCTGTTGATTTTTTTAAACACCTTTATCAAATTGAAAACACACCACACCAACACAATCCTAGTTTCAAGCATTTTACATCACAAACCATACTGTCACACTCCCAGTTGCAAACATTATACATCACTTATAATCTACCCAATCATTTGCTGTAGTAAATTTGATATGCATCTTTCATGATGTTTTATTGAAAGACATGTTTTAATAATTCCAAGGATGTCAGGGTTGTAGTTGAAACACAAGCTCCAAAATGGTCCTATTTATTATTAAAGTTCTGGGCATTTTGGTGTAAAATTTTAAGCCCTATGACTAGGCCTAGGGTTACCACCTGTCCCACTTTGCGAGGGACAGTCCCTCTTTGGGCGGTTGTGTCCTGACCAAATATATTAAATGTGGCAAATGTCCTGAGATTGTAGGACATAATTATGTCCCATATGTAATGTAATAGTTGCATACAATAGTTCTTTCTGTATCTAAAATACCTACATGTTACAAGAAACAGGATAAGCAACTAAACTGCTACAAGAATAAGCTTATATTTAGGCAAGAAAGGAAAATACTATCCCTTGTACTGACCGTGGGTTTGTGTCGCCCTGTAAAATCTGATGTGTGTCCCGAAAGTGTCCCACTATGGCCATATGGAAAAGGTGGCAATCCTAACTAGGCCATGGTTTAGGGTATCTGTCATATAAACATTAGCAAGCCTAGTGAAGTAAGTGGGCAAATTTCTTGACGTGGGTAGGAAGGAGAAGTTTGGTTCTTGTGTTGATGACAGTTCTAATGTAAATTTGTTTGTATATCAGAGCATAGTACATACGCTGTGGCCGTAGTTATAGATAGATAGATGTGGACTGAATGAATGTGAGAGGATAAAGCCTGAGAGAGGGAATAAAGTTATGGGGAAGGGGGGTAATGGGACCGGGTACTTTTATCTGAGATTTAAAGTTGCAGCAGAAGTAGGAAAGAAGGAAGTACCAATGTGAATGGAGCATTTGTTTCATTTCCCCTCTTCATCCAGTTTTCAGGCATAGTCCAGATTTGTGCAGGTACAAGCCAACTGAATACATACCTAGAAAATGAAATGAAGAAGGCCACAACAAAGTAGTCAGCCTGGAAGCACTCCTATTCCTGGAAGACACTGAAGTTGGTATTGCCACAGAAAGCTGGTTTGTGGACATCTCTGCTCTTCTGTGGATTATGGTGTATGTAGCACACTTATCAGTGCTGCTGGCTGTCTGACAGGAGTGATAGAGTTTGTGTGTTAATGTTTCTTTCTTAACCAGGACTGACCCTACATAAAAGGGGTTAGAATTTACCAATGTTATTGACTTTTACTGCACTGTTTTTATGATATGATCACAAGGAGCTCTTAGGCAAATCAGGATATAAATATACTCAGTAAAACAATGCTTTTGGTTAAACTACTGTACAAAAATGTATATTCTTAACAGATATTTCATGAATAAAATAGGTTTTGTTACTAAAGCATAGCATGAAGTAAATAAATATAAGGAAACTTCAGTAAGGACAATAACATATTGATATATGACTGGACCTGTAATTGATATAGGTTATTTTTTTATCTGCTTTTGGATATATTTCTACTTATGTAGCAATTGCTGTTTTACACTGAGCTTGATTGAAGGAAGGACACTGAGGAAACTCGGAGATAGAATATATAACATTAAGTATCCTGTTTTTTGTTTATTTTGTTCTTTATTTCTTTGTTATTTATCGCACTTTGTGTACTGTGTATTTTTCTAGCTAGTTTCACTGTGTGTGAGGTATTAACTGGAAATTGTCCACTTTTATTAAGCATCTGTTGGGTTGTTTGTTTCTAATAACTTGTTGCAGTTAAACTGTTTTTTCTAGAGGCTCCTTTAGCTGTTTAAAACTTTCATTTAAAGGCTCACTGCTGCTTTTCAGCTGTGAGAAACATTTCTGCAGTTTGTTCTAAGTAGTGGGGATATTTGTAGCATTTCCATATTCAGGCTTGTATTTGGGCCTAGTGTTTGTGGAGGCTGTGTGTCTGAGCACATATTCAGGGACATCTTGGTTTAGCCAAAGCCATCAGGCATTTCAGTGAGAGAGAATTGTTTGAGGTCATTGGCTGACTGAGGTCACCTGGACTACAGCTTAGACTAAGCAGCTCATTGGTTCTTTTGAGATTTCTTTCTTAAAAACGGTCTCAGGTTTCAACTTTCTGTTACCTAAGAAGTTCATTTGTGAGTGTTCTGCCATTTCACTCTGAGCTTGATCGAAGGAAGGACACTGAGGAAATTCGGAGCTATAATATATAACATTAAGTATCCTGTTTTTTGTTTATTTTGTTCTTTATTTCTTTGTTATTTATAGCACTTTGTGTACTGTGTATTTTTCTAGCTGGTTTCACTGTGTGTGAGGTATTAACTGGAAATTGTCCACTTTTATTAAGCATCTGTTGGGTTGTTTGTTTCTAATAACTTGTTGCAGTTAAACTCTTTTTTCTAGAGGCTCCTTTAGCTGTTTAAAACTTTCATTTAAAGGCTCACTGCTGCTTTTCAGCTGTGAGAAACATTTTTGCAGTTTGTTTCCACCCTCCCTCCCTGTTGGTATAGTGTTTTTATAGTTGGTGGCTTTGCAGTTGCCCGCCCCTAGTGTAAATTTGATCTGGGACCCTCCGCCCAGTCTAGCGTCATTACCTCATTCTACCCAGTACAGGGAGAACATTTGAGAAGGCCAATCAGCTTAGTTTCTGCTACTCCTTTCTCTCTTTCCTTTCTCTCTTTCCACTTTAAAAAAAAAAAATGTTATCTGCTTTTACTGTTTTTGTGTTTCTTCCTACTTTATTTTGCTTTTGCGTCATCTTAAAAGTACTCAATTGTATTTATTACTGCTTGGTGTAACTCATTCTAAGCCTTTTAGTTTAAGCACTTGGGCTTCAGACCAGTTGTTTTACATTAAGAAGATTTGTGGTCTGCACTGTAGTGGCAGAACAGGTAGCTTACATCCTCCAGGCCTGCTGAATCTAGCTTTGTTTGTATAACTTGAGCACTAATCCAGGCATTCTTTAAAGTATTCAATTGCATATATTACTGCTTGGTAGTAACTTGATTAAAGTGTAGCTATCATTCTAAGTCTTTTGGATTAAGCACTTGGGCTTCAGACCAGTTGTTTTACATTAGAAAGGTTTGTGGCCTGCACTATGGTGGCAGGACAGGTAGCTTACATCCTTCTAAGTTGGGAACTGCTGATTGAGGGCTCAGTGTCTGTTATTCTAAAAGTGTATTAGTTCTGGTTTAAGCACTTGGGCTTCAGGCCAGTTATTTTACTTTAAGAAGGTTCATGGTCTGCACTCTTGTGGGAGGACAGGCTGGACTCTGCCCTTCTGAGCTGGGAATTTCTGGTTAAAGGCTTATAGTGCCTGCATATTTGAACTGTTTCTTACTTAAATTGGTACACCTTGTTTGCTGTAGCATAGACTAGATCCAGGCCTGCTGAATCTAGCTTTGTTTGTATGCTTGTTGTTTGTTTGCTTGTTATTTCCCTGAAACGCTAATTTCACCTAAAACGTGGCTTTTCAGCGCTTCTGTGGATCCCTAGTGATAACTGCATTGCTTACTGTACTTATTTCCTTGTTTCCCTCGAAAGAAAGTTACTGTTTGTTGTTTTTGCATTTAAGTTACCTGTAACACATTGCATTTAAGTTACCTGGCACTTGCTCACTAAGTCAGCACTAAAAAATTAAAAGCACTACACCCTCACAAACTCCCCTTGAGTACCTTGTTCCCCATTGGCCCTTTTTTTCAATTATAAAGGAATTCCCAACACTAAGCTCACTAAGTCAGCACTAAAAAATTAAAAGCACTACACCCTCACAAACTCCCCTTGAGTACCTTGTTCCCCATTGGCCCTTTTTTATTTCAATTATAAAGGAATTCCCAATACTATTCTAGCATGTCCAAAGGTCAGTTGTCAATCTCCTCTCCGGTCCAGCTGGTGAATCTGAGAATCTTGAGGCAATGTTACAACTGCCTCATGTACACAGACAACCCTCTCCTCCTCCCAACAAATTCCAACACATGTGAGAGATGCAACCATATAGCCAAACTGGAGGCTAAGCTCTCTCAACTCAGTACTGGCGTAATCAGTCAGGAGGAGAAGGAAACCACACTCACTACAATTCCAGTCTCACATAGACCTATCACGACAGCAAACCAAACACATAAACACACAAAAACATACTTGGAGGCTCTAAATAAAAATCTGCCTAAGCAGCAGAAACCTCCAAAGCAGACATCCAAGCAACCGCTACCCCAAAACAAAACACATGCAACACATAGCTCACAAAGCCAGTGTGCCGAACAGTCACAGCCCTTAAGGCTAAACAACACACCTGATACACTTGTAATAGGTGACTCTATCGTCAGGCACACAGATGTCCCGCTCACCAGGCTGAACAAGGAGAAGGTCACGGTGAGCTGCCTGTCGGGCGCTAGGATCCACCACATAACACAAGCACTCAGGTCACTCCAAGGCAAGTACAAATATGACTCAGTCATTGCCCATGCTGGTGTGAATGACCTGAGATGTACCTCCCTGGACTACATGAAAAGAGACACAGAGGAGCTCTCTGAGCATGTAGCCCAGGCCGGTATGACCCTGACATTGAGTAGCATCTTACCCTCACCAAGAATGATGCCACAATATGAAGACAAGATGATCAATTTCAACAATTGGCTTAAGTATTGGTGTCATTCAAAGGGGATCCAATGCCTGTCTGCCTGGGATGACATGCTCGACAAACCATGATGCTTCGCTAGGGACGGCTTGCACCTGTCACCCCTGGGCTTTCGGATATTGGCAAAGGCTCTTGCTACCCCCATAGTGCCTTTTTTAGGCAAGGCTCAAAAGACAAACCCACCTCCATAGGTATCACAAGGGATAAGAAACTAAGAGTAATGCTACTCAACGCCAGAAGTCTAAACCTCAAGATGCACGCACTCGAAACTCTCCTTAGCATGGAGAACATCGATATCTGTGCAGTAACAGAAACCTGGTTCAAGGCTCCCGAGAGCACCCCAGCACTACCAGGTTATACCTCATACCATGCTTTTCGGCCCCAAAACTTGGACCGAACCACAAAAGGAGGGGGAGTATCAATATTCGTCAATGATACCCACACCTCTAGGTTGGTGGCACAGCACGAAGCATCAGAGACTATCCATGTGCAACTAACAGTGGGTAAAGCTGCCTTCCAGTTTATAGCCTGCTACAGACCACCACCCCAAACCCAGGAACCCCACTTGGCCTTCCTGAGAAAACTGGAAAATATGAAGGTCTCTCCAAACACCATTATATTGGGTGACTTCAACTACCCAAACATAGACTGGGAGCATTACTCTAGCTCCAACACCCTAGCCCAAAGGTTCCTAGAATTTATAAACTCAAATGCTATGGAACAACTTGTTACCACTCCCACAAGAGGGGAAAACATACTGGACCTGATCATCACCAACATGGGGACTCTATGCTCCAGACCAGAAGTGTATCCCTCACTGGTAAGATCAGACCATAAACTAATCTCACTGGATATTCACATCCTGACCCCACCCCCTGCCCAGAAAACCACAGTGAAAAACCTCTCTAAAGCAAATTTCACACTCCTCAAAACCGAGGTGGAATCCTTCAAAGCCCCTGGGCCTGTGGAAAATACGGCCCAGACCGCAGAATCCTTTATAAACGCATTCTTTGAACACCTTCAGGAATGCATGGATCATGCAATCCCAAATAAAACCAAGACCCAATCCTCCAAAGGCAGACGTCCTGTCTGGTGGACCCCAGCCATAAACAAACTATACAATAGAAGGAGGAAGCTACTACATGATAGAGCAAAATCCCAAAAAGGGAAGGCATCTCTGATCAGTATTAGCAAAAAACTACGGGCACTCATAGAATTGTCTAAGGCCAGCTTTGAGAGAAAAATTGCACAGGACACTAAGAATAATCACAAGGCTTTCTTTAGTTATGTTAGGAACCTGGATGGGAATTCCCAGATATGCTCAGAATTAGTCCAAAATGACAAAAAATATACCGAACCCACAGACATTGCCAACATCCTAGCTGACAGGTTCAGTGCAAACTTCTCCCCCCCTCTCCCCACCAAAAGGGCAAATATCTATCCCAGCAGAGTGCTGCCCCCCTGACATTTCAGATGCTCAGGTAAGAGCCGCCCTCTTCAAAGCAAAAAAAAACAGCATCAATGGGACCAGACGGTGTCCCGGGCTGCGTCCTACATGAACTCCAAGAAGAGCTAAACCCAAACATAAAACTACTGTTCAATCTCAGCCTTACTACAGGATATGTACCCAAAGAGTGGCGTACAGCAACAGTGGTCCCTCTCCACAAAGGTGGTGCCTCAACGGATCCTGGAAACTATCGCCCCATAAGCCTGACTAACTTGGTCTGCAAAGCTATGGAATTGATCATCATGGACCTCATAAATAAAGATATTGGGGACCTACAGACACTGGATCCTACCCAGTTCGGCTTTGTTAAGGGCAGATCCTGCCTCTTAAACCTGGTCGATTTCTTTGAAACAGTCACCAAGGCCATTGCCGAGGGGAAGGTGGTCCACACAGCCTACCTGGACCTCGCAAAAGCCTTCGATACAATACCCCACTCGGGCAGTATAGATAAGCTCACCAGCTTAAATATAAACCCCTATGTCACTAGATGGGTTGCAAACTGGCTCAAGGACAGAACCCACATGGTTAGAATTGCTGGAGCCATGTCAGACTCCAAACCAGTTACAAGTGGCATCCCACAAGGCTCAGTCCTGGGACCTCTCTTGTTCGGTATATATTTCTCGGAGGTACAGGCCAACATGGAAGGACTGTGGCTGACCAAGTTCGCAGATGACTGCAAACTGGGCGCCATAATCGACTCTCCAGCCAACACAAGCATCCTCCAAAAAGGCCTCATAGAAACAAACAACTGGTGCCAGAGCCATGGCCTCAAGCTAAACGCCAAAAAGTGTATAGTCATCCCCTTTGGCAAAAACAAAGTGCCCACAAATTACCACATAGGTGGTAATCCATTAAGAACAGAAGAAGTAATTAGGGACCTGGGGACCCAAGTTGATAGCAATTTCTCATTTGACAACCACGTGGCCAAAGTGGTTAGAAGAACATTTTATATAGCCCACCTAATCATGAAGGGATTCACATTTAGATCAGGGGAGGTCATCGTGCCTCTTTACTCATCCCTCATCAGGCCCATAATTGAGTACAATGCCCCTTTTGGGATGTACCTTACCAGACACCTGCAGCAACTGGAAAGACCCCAAAAGTATCTCACCAAGAGGATCAAAGGGCTCAAACAGATGCCATATTCTGCCCGGTTAAAGAAACTCCATCTCTATTCAGTGGCATACCGCCTGCTCAGAGGCGATCTGTGCCTGACATATAAAGCCATGTCCAACCCGGAATTAATGGACATGCTGCACCTCAGAAAATCCAAATCCCATCGAGCTACGCGCTCGAGAGACTTGAATCTTAGCACTGAAATAAATAGGACATGCTGGAGGGACAGATTCATAACCCAGAGGCTCCCTTCACTCTGGAATAAAATCCCAGTCCAGGTTAGGCAGAGTCCCTCATTGACTCTCTTCAAGAGGAGTCTTTATGAGTGGATGGGAGATCGTAGGTTTGCCCCAGGTATCACTTCTGTGTCACTGTTAGACAGAGGCACAGTATACTAACCTCGAAAAAGGGCATAGCAAAATTAATTTAAAATGGGTGGCAAAAGCCAAACACACTCTGGCTAGGCTTATAAATGCCCTAGGGCAGATAGCCTAGTATGAACCTATGAACCTATGAACCTATATATCTGTAGATTGCAGTTTGAATTTCTTTAGCAGTGTTAACTATTGACAGTTGGTTTGTTGAATCTAGGTATTGCATTATTGGGTATTTAACTTGTACAGTGACTGCTTTATGGCATGACCTCTATGTCATATACTTTTAGTAGCAGTCTTATGGATGTGATGTATAGCTCACTTTGTTCAGTTCAAAGTTCTACTGCCATGAGACTGCCAATTGTTTTAACTCCTTAACCTGGCCTGTAGAATTCAAGAGTTAAAGTATAGAATTTTTGTTTAGCTATATTCTCATGTCTCAGTTAGTTTGATTACTTCAACTACAAATTGGCACATGTTTTACTACATGAACTACAGCAGACATTTTTATTGTCAGTTGTTTTACACTAAGACATCATGGTTAATAGTTTTACCATTGTTATGTGAAAGTGTTATAGCAGAAGTAAGTTACTGAACTTTTGTCTCACATTGTTACTGCTCTAATCTGTAAAGTTAATAGCATATGTACTTTATTTTATTTATTTCTGTATTTTTCATATTTTATCTCAACTAACTCCTCTCTAGCTGTTATCAGTAGTTCCGTGTATAGTACCTCTGTTGTTTTTGTTTTTTCGGTACTTATGTATTATCCCAACCGCATTTCTGAACTGGCAGAAATGGTTGTGTTTCTCAGAAAGGATGCTGGTAACCTAACAACGGGAGGGTAAAGTCTTCCGTTCTACCGTGTGGCAACAGTTTTCACATAGGAAGAGGAATACCATGCGAAATCCTAAACATACGAGTGGTGCTTCACAGTCGTCCTTAACATTACAAGTCACCCAGACAACCGGACCCTTTCAAAGCCCTTTAGCTGTACATAGTAGCATTTGTGATTGTGGAATTTGAAAGGATTATGTGTGAGTCATTCCTCATTTACAGCACTTCTGGCAAGCAATGTAAGGGGTTGTGATTAACAGAGGTATCTCTGTGAAGAGGGAGAACGGTTATCACCTGTGGACCAGGAGAATGCTAGCGAGAAAGGCAGCAGTCCTTGAGGGATCACTGTCCTATTACTTAGTACTGGGGACAGTTGCCTGTATTTGGCATGAGTGCTGGGCAGTAACCGTTGCATGGAATATTCCTCAATGATTTGCCTGTGCTGAGGTTGTGATCAGGAATGGCCAAATCCTGATGCACTTTAGCAATGTTCAGTTCATGTAAGAAATGCCCCCCCCCAGGAGAGCAAAAATTGGCCATTGCAACTTGCTCCTCATGCTGCCTCATTGCCACTGTCAGCGACTTCTGCCTACTTGCTTACACAGCCATTTCAAGGTTAAGAAACTCAAAAAACAATTTTTGCATAAACACAACCATTTCTGCCTTTTCAGAAAAGCGGTTGCGATAATACATAAGTACCGGTTTTTCCCTAGCTTTTATATTCAACACACTCTCTCCCCTCCTGTTTTCCCTAGGTTTTAAAAGCAAAGTGTCTTCCTTCAAGACTGCGTCTACCTTTACTGATACTGCTTCAACTCCTGGAATTACATCTGTGCTGTATTGTATAGCCAGTTTACACTAAAAGTATGTTCTAAGCTCATACCACAAAGTAGTCTTACTTTGTCTACTGTTTAGGATACCTGCATACCACTGAGAGCCCCCCCCCCCCCCCCCACATACTCACCTGTTTAGAAACCTTGCCTCTGTCTCTCTCTGCCATCTATAAGTTAGTCACTACCCTAGTGTCAACTCTCTCTTAGTTAGCCACCAAAGAGCACTTTAAAAGTCACTGGTCCTGCCACTGCACTCTCCCTCCTTAAACATCCCCTACTTCTCATACCTTAATCTACTTTCTGCCCTTAACTCACTCTTCTCACTAGATCTCTCTAATCTTCCTTGACTACTCGTTCTACTGTTTTCTAAAATCTATTAAGCAAATTGCTTCAGAGAAATATTCTATTGTAATTGTCTTGCCTTCATGCAACTACATTATGATAAAACTGTTTTTTTGTAACCACTTACCCCAAAAACTATACTCATCTTAATAACATATTTATTTTTATACATCTTGAAATAGTTCTGCTATACTCCTGATTATTGACACTATATAACATTGTATTGCTCCTTAATGCCTTGTATTAATCCTGTAACATTGGTGTTTAATTCTAATTTATAATGAAAATTGAATAATATGTTGGAGCTTTTCTCCCTGGGCCTGTGTTGAAAAAGAGCTCTTCAGCTCAGTCAGACAATCCCGGTCAACAAATGTAAAATAAATCAATAATAAGTAAATATGATATAGTGTGCTGACTAATATGGGATATTCCTATCATTTTTAGAAATTATAAATTCCACTGTATGGACAGACATTGGCACTGCTAATGTTATTCTCAAACTAAAAAAAGTTTAAACCACTGGCAACTTTAAATTTGCTATTTTTGCATTATCTTCTTCTTCTTTGTTTTGAGTTTGTGAATGTGAAGAAATTAATGGTTTGTAATGGTTTGCTAGACAATTATGAATACCCTCTGTTCAGTAGTATGGATAAAAATTAATAGGTGAGGTAGAATATGAATTTGTTACACTATCACATAATGACTGAATGCATATTTTGATCAATTCCAATTAGAGAGATGTATACTGGAACATTCAAAAACAATCAATTTAACTTGCAGATACAAGTGCATAGCCTGCAAAATAAAGTCAGCAAATAAAACATAAAGAACTTTAAACAGAGTTATCAACATGCCACAAATAAAATAAGAAAATAACTTAGCAAATTCAGTTGGAAAATGAAAGATACTATCAGGAATGTGATATATTAAAACAATATAAGATAAAATTTAAGATAATGATTTTTGAACATAAATATTTATCCAGTTTACTCACTGAAAGCTTTAGAAACAGTTTTAAAATGTCCTAAAAGGGAGAGAAACAAAGGTAAAATGATGTGGTAATGTACTACTTATCTCAGCCAGATGCTGTAGAAATAGCCAACCTTGAATAAAATCAAGAGTATTACCTCAAATGGCTTTTCTGTACAGAAGTAAAAATAACATTTTTAGTCTTTTCATAGTAATTTTTCAATAGGTTTCTCAAGATATATGCTTAATGTGATGACATACAGTTGTGGCAACCATCCACAAAAGGGAACTTATTTTGGAGTAACCCCATGAGATTAGCATATAAAAAATACTTTGTAATATAGTGACAAGGGTGGTCATTGATTTGTTAAAAAATAAAAAAAGGGGAAACTTCTTGCTCCTAGGTCAGAAAAAGTACTCAGCTTGAATAGAAAGCCTTATTTTCCAAACTTCATAAAAAGCCATTGCTGCCATATATGAATATATGACAGTTCATACCGCATATTTACATCTTGTGTGTGCGTATGCGTGTGTGTCTGTGTGTGTGTGTGTGTGTGTGTGTGTGCGTGCGTGTCTGTGTGTGTGTGTGTATGTATGTGTGTGTGTGTGTGTGTGTGTGCGCCTGTGTGTGCGTGCTTGTGTGTGTGTGTGTGTGTGTGTGTGTATGTATGTGTGTGTGTGCGCCTGTGTGTGCGTGCGTGTGTTTGTGTCTCTGCGTGTGTTTGTGTGTGTGTGTGTGTGTGTGTGTGTGTGTGTGTGTGTGTGTGTGTGTGTGTGTGTGTGTGTGTGCTTCCTGCAGTACCCTTGTGCCCTGGCTATGTGGAATTAGTTTCAGTGCTGTGTAACACTTGTGTGCTGGGATAGGCTGTGGCTTCTCCAAGGCCCTGAACTAAATACATCAGGCATCAGAAAATGAATGAATGAATGAAAGGCATTTGATACTGTCACACATAAAAATGTACCAGATAAGCTAAAACATTTGAAAATTAATTGCTAAACAATTATCTGGATCTAAAAAAATTAAAAAGGGTACCGTAGACTATACCTTTTAGTTAAAATTAGTGGTTAATTAGTTCAGTGGGTAAATACTTTGCTTGTAACATTTTTCCACATTTTCTTCACTGAAGTTTGTATTTGAGAAATTGTTAATCTTTAAAATTCCCTATTATCTTTATGCGTTCTTGTAGATCAGTTGTAAGCATGTAACAGAGTTACTATAGATTGTGTGTGAAGGTGTAAAATGTGCATCTGATGTGCAATGTCAGTACTTTGTAATCCAGCAACCCTCCCCCCACACTCATAAAAAGACATGTCAGCCTTAAACTAATCCCTAATGTGATTTTTCATCACAATTCTTTCATTGTTCTGTGACTACTCGCTCGCACACACACACACACACACACACACACACACACACACACACACACACACACACACACACTTAAATATTTAAATTGTTCATATATAGATTTGTTTGTCTAACATGCTCTAGTGCTTGACATTGTGAGCTGCTGCTAATGGCCATCCATCCCAGCCACTGCCATTTATCTTGCTTCTTTCTGAATGTATCTCTGCACAGGGCATCCACCCTTTTCTGTGGTGACTGTGCTACATGCGTGCTACCCATTCCAGGAAATGTTTCTTTATGTTCACAATGCAGCTCTGGACCCGTCCATTTGCTTACAGGCAGTATCTCTCATTTTCATCATTCATTTTCATTGTTAGCGCTTCACAGCCTCGCTTCACCAGTTTGTAGACCCAAACAGTGCCATATAGTCCTCCTTACTTCCAAACAGGACTGCGCTGTCTCTTCCATTATGTCCTCCTGTTCTTTCCTTTCCCTTAATCTTAGTATCCTGTTAGCTTTTCTTTGCATCATTTGAAGTAGTTATCTGTCTGTTTCCTTTTATTGTCTGCAATAATGTATGCAGTGCTCCAGCTGTGGCCTTACAAAGTGACTTATATAGTGGTACCAAATCCTCTGCTGTCATGTTATTAATCTTTAGATACATCCAGGCATACTGATCTCTTTGGTGATTATAATGTCATACTGACTTTGTGGTTTGTAGGTACTGTTGTGTTCTCATGTCATTCCTGTGTTTTATGTACTCTAGGGTCACTCCAGATATGGAACAACTGGTTGATGGTTATGTTTGTTGAGATGCATTACCTTCCGATGTTAAGTTGTCAATCTTGCCTTCATTCTTGCTGGATGGGTTCGGAGCCGATCCTCGGCTCCGACTCGGCCACTTACTAAAGCTCGAGAGCTAATTTTACCGGCTCGAGGCAACCCTATATCCCATGATGCTAGGCAATAACTCCCCAGATCTCGTTTGCCGCTTTCGTTTGCGAGGTGTGTTTTTTTACTGGCTCCTGGTAAGTCTTACATATTGATAGTTCAGTCACCTTTTTTTGAGTTAATTTATAGTTATTTCTTTCTTAGTGAGTAACTACCCTTAACTTTATTACTTTTTATATACCTTCCCTCTTTATTCCTTATATCCCACCCTTCCACTTAGGTTAGGCCTTAAGCCTGCCCCTTTCCTATTTTTTCTTAGGGATCCTGTGAGTGTTTGGGTGTGTCAGTATCCCTATTAACAATTTATTGTTAATTTATAATTTAAGAGTGTGTGTGTGTGTTTGTTGTTTTTGTTACTTTTGGGAACCCTCGACACTGTTATGTCGAAGGAACCTAAAGAGGTTAAGGTCTCAGGCTTTAAGAAGTGTGACTCGTGCTGTCAGAAAATGTCTCTGACAGACGGTCACACTTCTTGTGTTTGCTGCCTGGGACCCCTGCACCTGCAGGACTCTTGTTCAGTATGTCATGCATTCAGTCCAAGAGTCCTGCAGGAGCGCAGGAACAAACTTATACGGAGGGGCTTGTTAAAGCTCGAGGGCTCCCCGACTAAGTCTGCGTCGGGGAGGCCCTCGAAACCAGTAAAACCGTCGGCTCCAACTACTAAGCCTTCGGCTGCTGGCTCCTTGTCTGTGCCTAGATCATCTCCAGCTGGAGCCGATCCTTTTGAGTCACAGATTCCGGTCTCGGCACCACTCGGTGCCGATACCTCTGAGCCCATACTTTCACTGTCTGCTTCTGCTGGAGCCGACGTGTCCTCGGCTCCGTTGGCTCCATCTAAGAAGAGGTCAAGATCCCCTTCATTGGAGTCCATCCATTCGGCTCCGAGGTCTCCCTTGCTCTCGAAGCGGAGCCATCGGAGCCGATCTTCTCGGTTGTCCAGACTTTCAGATCACGACCTTGAGAGAGTGGTAAGTAGGCTGTTAAAGTCTCAGGCATTGGCCCAGATGATCTCTAGCCCGTCTCATCAGACGGTAGCTATTACGACTCCACTTAAATTTCCTCCTTCGACTCTCCCTCAGAGTTCTGAGCCGGAGCTCCTCGGAGCCATGACTGTTGTGGCGTCGGAGCCGATACCTCCCCCTTCGGCTCCGTCTTCCGCTCCGATCTCCTCCTTGATACCTTCATTGGACGGATCCGGGTGCTTGATCTCTCTCGTCGGCTCCGAGGGGGCGAGTGACATCGGACCATTGTCCGACCCCATTCTCCCTCTCAGAGCGTCGGCGCTGGTGAGCTCGGCCCCAACATCGGCTTCGGAGCCTTCCCTGTTGGTGCGGCCTGGGGTTCCTACCTCTTCGGAGCGGGGGCCCTCTGGCCTTTCTGATAGGGGATCCTTCGAGGTGATGAGGAGTGTACTAGCCCCAGGGCATAGTCAACGGTCAGCTCCATCAGCTCCTCCCACTACAGTGCCTGCTGATGTCTCTTCCCACTCTCTTGCTCCCGGACCCAGAGATCCAACACCTCAGGTTTCCCCGCTGGGAATTTCTTCCTCTTCCGAGGCTTCTCCTGACCTGTCAGCGGAGCCTCCACGTAAGAGGACATGTAAGAGGAAGCATGTGGACTCCCCTGAGTCCATTACATCTGACACCGACTTGGATGAGTCGGAGGGATCCCCAAAGTCCCCCTCTGAGGATGTCTCTTTCTCAGACATCCTAGAAATCCTGAAGCAGAGGGGGAACTGGTCTTCCCTTAATCCTTCCAAGGATGAGTCGGTGTACCTGGAGGCGTTTGGTTCTCGACCCTCCACCTCCTGGGTGTCTCCGCCTTTTGACCCCCTTATGGAAGTGGTGGCTCGGAAGGCGTGGTCGGCCCTGGATTCGGTGGAACCCACCCCTCGGAGGCCATCAAAATTCATCACAGCACCAGTTGACAAGCAATTCCTAACAAAAGGTGTACCGGCGGATGCCATGGTGGTGGCTGCAGCCACCAAGAAGGAACTAGCTGATCCTTCAGTACCTATCCATCCTCCTAATAAGGATTCTAGGACCATGGATAGGTACGTTAAGTGGATGTTTTCTTCAGCGACCTTTGCCATGCAGTCGCTGAATTACTTGTGTCACTTCACCCGCCTTCAGAGAGATATTCTCAAAGAGTTGGGAGAAGTCTTACAGGATCCATCAGCTGCTAGGTCCCAGGATAAAATAAACTCACAGCTTGGAACCCTGAACTCGATTGTTAACTCCTCCATGCGTCTAATTTCATATGCAGCCGATGGAGCGAGTAGGGCCGCAGGCACAGGAGTGACCTTAAGGCATCATGCCTGGATGCGGCTGTGTAATTTCGCGGATCCTTTCAAGGCGTCCTTCACAAATTCCCTTTTTGATGGTTCGGCTTTGGTCGGACCTCAAGTGAAAGACACCTTGACCAGATGCGAACAAGATGGCAAGACTCTTTCTGCCGTAGGAGTCCGTTTCTCCACCCCTTCAAGACCATACCCTAAGGGTCAGAAGGGTGGGAAAATGTGGTTCCGCAAATCTCAAGGAGTCACGTCTGACGCAAGAGGTCAATTTACCCCCAGAGGCAGAGGGGGTAACAACAACAGACGCCGCCCTAGGGGCAGAGGGGGTCCGCAGAACCAGGGTAGCAGGGAGCCTCTCTCTGACAAACCCTTCCAGCATCCTTGAGATGTTGCCCGATTGTCCACCTTCGGAGGCAGTCGGGGGAAGATTGTCGCTGTACCCAATAGCCTAGCTTTCCCTTACTCAAGACAAATGGGTACAGTCGATCATATCCGAGGGTTACAAAATTCCCTTTATCCAAACCCCAATTCAGCAAACGGGAACCCTTCCAGAAGTTCCACCTGGTCTAAGGGAACTAGCAGTATCAGAAATATCAAAGCTGCTAGCAAAAAGAGCCATCCAGCCAGTCCCAGCAGACCAACTAGGATCCGGAAACTACTCAAGGTTCTTTTTGGTACCGAAAAAGACAGGGGACTGGAGACCAATATTAGATCTCAGCAAACTAAACAAGTTTGTAAAGAGAACAAGATTCCGGATGGTCACGCTTCAGTCCATTCTGCCCTTTCTGGGCAAGGACAATTGGATGTACTCAGTGGACCTTCAGGATGCGTACTATCACATCAAAATTCACAGGCGCTCCAGAAGGTTTCTCCGCTTTCGGCTGGGGGCCAGTCACTACCAATTCAGAGCCCTGCCCTTTGGTCTCACTACAGCCCCCAGAGTGTTCACCAAATGTATGGCAGCGGTTATGGCTCACCTGAGACGGCAAGGATTCCAGGTGTTTCCATATCTAGACGACTGGCTCCTCACTGCCACTACCAGGCATCAACTTCTCCAAGCCAGAACTTACACCATTCACATTTGCAGAGGGCTAGGAATCTCTATAAATTTCGAAAAGTCTGCCTTGTCACCTTGTCAGTCTATTACCTTCATAGGCACCAACTTGAACACCGTACAACTTTCAGCAAAGTTAATAGACCAAAGAGTCTTAGATATTCAAAATCATGTTCAGGTTCTTCTTCAGAGTGACAAAATTCAGGCCAGGTATGTCCTGAAAGTATTGGGTCTTATGGCAGCCGCCATAACACTTCTTATCCTTGCGCGTTTTCACATGCGTCTTCTTCAGTGGATGCTGTTTACCCAATGATCCTTTCAGCAACTCCCCATGCACCACAAGATCATGATAACTCGAACTTGCAAAAGTCATCTGTCCTGGTGGATATTGTCCCCTCAAGTCCATCAGGGCAGACCTTTTGTTCCTCCTCCCCCGGTCGCCACGGTGACATTGGATGCCTCCCTGATCGGGTGGGGGGGGCATTTTCAGGGCAGGATGGTCCATGGCACTTAGCAACCTTTCAAGCGCCACCTGCACATAAATGTCCTAGAGATGAGAGCAGTGCTTTTAACGTTGCAAGCCCTCCACGACTCTCTTCCCCTAGGAACTATTGCAATTCAAACGGACAATATGTCCGTAGTGTGGTACATCAACAAGCAAGGCGGAAACAAGTCCTATCCCCTGTGTCGAGAGGCACTCAGACTTTGGCAATGGGCTATCTCCTCTCAGCGGTTTCTGATAGCAACGCATATCCCCGGGAAGTCAAACTTCATAGCGGACAGGTTGAGCAGAGCCATACTCATGCCGCACGAGTGGTCTCTCAAACAATCTGTGGCGGAAGAGATTTTTCAGAAGTGGGGCCTTCCTTGCTGCAATCTTTTTGCTACACCCCAAAACAGCAAATGCCCCGACTTCTTCACCCTCTTCCCCCTTCCAAGCCATCCCCTCAGAGACGCTCTAGTCCAAGATTGGCCTCGGGGACTTCTCTGTGCCTTTCCACCCTTTCCTCTAATCCCACAAGTAATTCAGAAAGCAACCGCCTTGAGAGCCAAGTTGATTCTCATTGCCTCTTATTGGCCTCGACAGATATGGTTTCCGTTCCTACATCGTTATCTCTTGGTACAGCCTTGGCATCTGGACCCAGCTCCAGATCTGCTGACCCATCAGTCGGGGCAGCTGCACCAATCCCTACATTCTCTCAACCTCATTGCTTGGTTGCTCCACTTCCGTCTTTAGCGAGGCTTCCTATGATTTCTAATCCCGTCCGGGATATCATAGTAGCTTCCCTTAAATCTTCCACCAGAAGGATTTACACTAGTAAATGGAAACGTTTCTCCTTCTGGGCAAAGACAAGTAATATAGATCCCTTTACTGCCCCAATTCATTCGGTCTTAGACTTCCTAGCCGAAATTTTTCATTCAGGGTCTTCTGCCTCTACAGTAAAAGTTCAGTTGGCAGCCATATCGAATTTTCATATAGGCTTATCGGACCACAACATCATGTCCCATAAGCTTTGCAAAGCTTTCCTTAAAGGTTGCAAGGATGAAACTGTAGGATACACCACGAGAAATTCAGTTGTAGAGTAAACACTGCTTTATTCCAACAACAAACAAAAAACGAACAAAAAGGAGATGAGCGCTTTCGCGTGCGCTGTGCACGCTTCATCAGATCTATTTAGACTATTATGGATCTACTCTTTATATAGTATACTTTGATCATTAGATACATCAATTAACAATCATTCCCTTATTAAGGATGTTCCATCCAATCAAGCTTTAAAGTGTCCCAGTGCTTTAAATAAGTGCAACTTCTTATCTGTAAGAATGTATCAAATGTCAGATGCTTAAAACAGTCATAAAATCATAAAAACTAACATATAAATATATTTAAATACAGTTTAAGTTGTCTATATCACATAATTAACATTCTGGATGCTTATCAAAGTTCTCTATGTGTTCCTAATAATAACACTCATATGCATTTAGACCGCAATATATCGTACATATAGCTCTCGCTTTCTAATTAGCGCATATAGAAATTCACGTAAATAAAAGGTTTTTTATCTTCCAAGCTGTTTCCCAATGCATCAACTGTTTCCCAATACATAACCTTCAAACAGTGTCTTAATGCTTCATAAAAACTACCTTCTTTACGCAAAAAAGTGCGTCATTTTAATTGTTCAAAAATCAGTATAAATGAGCCATCTTTAGCATTTCTATTGTCTCATAATGAGTGTAAATCATTAAGTGTACCTGTGTAAGACGTATATAATAATAATCTATATATAAAAAAATATATGTAAAAAATGTATGTATATAAAATCTCAGCTTATCTAAACTGCTGTTGCCAACCTATTCCTTCGGAATATTTCATCACTAAATGCCCTGTTTAGTGCAGTCTCTAAAAGACGTTCTATGCTTCTGATGTACTGAAGCTTAGGTTGACATTAATTAAAAATCTATATTTAATCATATTTCATCTATTAATATTGTTTTGTTTATCAATTAATATTGGGCTTAAAAATGACCTGTTGCTTTGGTCAAATGTCTTTGTATCACTGTGTCTTTATATCACTGGGAAATCCAGTGTGTCTAAATATTGATAATTATAGGACCATAAAAATTCACATCAATATATGTATTCTATTAGATTCATAAATGAATGTCATATTGTTAAAAAAAATTTTATACGTATTTTAAGCATGAAATAATTAAAATAAAAATAAGAACAAAATTGACCTAAGCTATTATTAATATTGTGCATTTATTTTATTCATTATTATGTAATTATTAATAAATTTCAATATTGAATCTGTAAATTGATTCAATCAAGTGATGTATCATAATATCAACTAATATCCAATCCATAAGATTCCCTTGCATCTAAAATATTTATGCTCATATCCATAATTATCATCTAATTCCAAGTGAAATTTATATCAACAATTAGCCCATCCCATAAGTACTCTTTCATAAAAAAATTTTTTATATATTAAAAACTTTTTTAAAACTGTACTACGTGTGTTGTGAAAACATGAATCTACTAACTGATATCATTATTGGTTAAAACATGAAATAAATAACAAAATTAATAGAGTGATATACTACTAATTCCAATCTCATATTCTATATGTGACTTATAGAACTTGTAAAATACAAATCCTATTTAATTATCCATAAACTGCATGTGCATCTTGTACTAGCATTTGATTTCATAATAGAGCATTTTTATTTGAGCCCTTCAAAGATTCTGTGCAAGGAAGCTTCACATCATACCTATATAAAAAATCATCTTTTTTCCAAAATAGGTTTCAAAGAGACATAATTATTGATACCTGGTGTTTTATGTGCACCAAATCTGAATATCCAATCTAACTCTAATTTGGCCAAATGGTTATTATTATCCCCCATTCTCAGGTTTGTTTTAACCGTCTGTAAGACCCTAAATTTAAACTCATGTGCAGGGTTCAAAATAATATGCCTGGCTAAGGCATTCAATTCATTTCTTTTACGAATGTCATAGATGTGATTCTATATACGTTCCTTGAGTTTTCTTTTCGTGAGGCCAATGTAAAAGGCTTCACAAGCTGTACAATTAGCCATGTATACTAAATTCATCGTTTCACAATTAGTATACTCTCCAGGTTTAAATAATTTGTATAATAATACCAATAATGATATCAGTTAGTAGATTCATGTTTTCACAACACACGTAGTACAGTTTTAAAAAAGTTTTTAATATATAAAAAAATTTTTTATGAAAGAGTACTTATGGGATGGGCTAATTGTTGATATAAATTTCACTTGGAATTAGATGATAATTATGGATATGAGCATAAATATTTTAGATGCAAGGGAATCTTATGGATTGGATATTAGTTGATATTATGATACATTAATTGACTGAATCAATTCACAGATTCAATATTGAAATTTATTAATAATTACATAATAATGAATAAAATAAATGCACAATATTAATAATAGCTTAGGTCAATTTTGTTCTTATTTTTATTTTAATTATTTCATGCTTAAAATACGTATAAAAATTTCTTTTTAACAATATGACATTCATTTATGAATCTAATAGAATACATATATTGATGTGAATTTTTATGGTCCTATAATTATCAATATTTAGACACACTGGATTTCCCAGTGATATAAAGAGACAGTGATACAAAGACATTTGACCAAAGCAACAGGTCATTTTTAAGCCCAATATTAATTGATAAACAAAACAATATTAATAGATGAAATATGATTAAATATAGATTTTTAATTAATGTCAACCTGAGCTTCAGTACATCAGAAGCATAGAACGTCTTTTAGAGACTGCACTAAACAGGGCATTTAGTGATGAAATATTCCGAAGGAATAGGTTGGCAACAGCAGTTTAGATAAGCTGAGATTTTATATACATACATTTTTTACATATATTTTTTATATATAGATTATTATTATATACGTCTTACACAGGTACACTTAATGATTTACACTCATTATGAGACAATAGAAATGCTAAAGATGGCTCATTTATACTGATTTTGAACAATTAAAATGACGCACTTTTTTGCGTAAAGAAGGTAGTTTTTATGAAGCATTAAGACACTGTTTGAAGGTTATGTATTGGGAAACAGTTGATGCATTGGGAAACAGCTTGGAAGATAAAAAACCTTTTATTTACGTGAATTTCTATATGCGCTAATTAGAAAGTTTAGAGCTATATGTACGATATATTGCGGTCTAAATGCATATGAGTGTTATTATTAGGAACACATAGAGAACTTTGATAAGCATCCAGAATGTTAATTATGTGATATAGACAACTTAAACTGTATTTAAATATATTTATATGTTAGTTTTTATGATTTTATGACTGTTTTAAGCATCTGACATTTGATACATTCTTACAGATAAGAAGTTGCACTTATTTAAAGCACTGGGACACTTTAAAGCTTGATTGGATGGAACATCCTTAATAAGGGAATGATTGTTAATTGATGTATCTAATGATCAAAGTATACTATATAAAGAGTAGATCCATAATAGTCTAAATAGATCTGATGAAGCGTGCACAGCGCACGCGAAAGCGCTCATCTCCTTTTTGTTCGTTTTTTGTTTGTTATTGGAATAAAGCAGTGTTTACTCTACAACTGAATTTCTCGTGGTGTATCCTACAGTTTCATCCTTGCAACGTTTGGTTTTCTTGCTGATAGGATACTTTGGGAGTGTCAGCGGTATTATCTCACATACTTTCCTTAAAGGTGTATTTTTACTTAAGCCTCCGATCAAAGACCCTCCACCTCAGTGGGATCTTAATTTAGTCTTAACATCCTTGATTCTTCCCCCCTTTGAACCTGCGGTCTCCTGTTCATTGAAATTTCTTTCCTGGAAGACACTCTTCCTAGTCGCCATTACTTCTGCTAGGAGATTATCTGAGCTTCACACCCTCTGCATTCGTCCTCCCTACTTAATCTTCCATAAAGACAGAGTTTCTCTAAGGACTAATCCATCCTTCTTACCCAAGGTGCTTCGCAGACAAATTTAAATCAATCAATTGATCTCCCAGTTTTTTTCCCAAACTATACTAATAGAGCGGAGCAAAAGCTACATTATCTAGATGTTCACCGTCAGCTCCGATACTATTTGGATAGAACCAAACAAATAAGGAAGTCTGATCAACTGTTTTTATCGTATGCAGAAAATAAGAAAGGCCTTCCTGTATCTAAGGTAACCCTATCTAGGTGGCTGTCTTCTGTGATTACATCTATTTATCAATTCAGAGGCAGAGAATTAACTTCTAAGCCAAAAGCCCATTCAACTAGAGCACTAGCTACATCTACAACCTTTCAAGCTAGACTACCAATAGACACTATCTGTGCGGAAGCCACATGGGCCTCTCCTCATACCTTTGTTTCACATTATAAGTTGGACATGGCCTCCAGGGACAGAGCAAAATTTGGTTCCACCGTTCTCAAGAGTCTGTTCCAATGAGCCACCTGGGGTGAAGGTGCTAGGGACGCAGTCCCATCCAGCAAGAATGAAGGCGAGATTGACAACTTAACATTGAGAAGTTATGTACCTACCATAACGTTCCATGTTAGTTTTCTTCTCTCACCTTCTTTCTTGCGTCCTACCCACCATCCCCCTAGCCTGGACAGACCGAGAAGATCTTCCCTTCTTTGAAGGGTCCTTATATTCCCTTGTTTCACCATCTAGGTGTCCTAGGATATATATATATATATATATATATATATATATATATATATATATATATATATATATATATATATATATATATATATGTGTAAATAATTATCTTGGAGGTTTTTATCCCTCTTCCTCCTCCTTCCAGTTGGAGGATTTTTGTTTTATTGGCCTATGCTAGGTTTTTCAGCTTCCAAACGAGATCTGGGGAGTTATTGCCTAGCATCATGGGATATAGGGTTGCCTCGAGCCGGTAAAATTAGCTCTCGAGCTTTAGTAAGTGGCCGAGTCGGAGCCGAGGATCGGCTCTGAACCCATCCAGCAAGAAAGAAGGCGAGAGAAGACAACTAACATGGAACATTATGGTAGGTACATAACTTCTCATTTCTTGGTACTGAACCTCAAATGCCACCTTTATGATCAGCCTGTAAACTCTGAGGACTGCTCTTAGAGTGGCCCCTCTATTCACCACTCTTGTCCATATTTTAGTGTAAGCAAAGAGTTTGACTTGTTTCCAGTTCTTTAATTATATCCATCTCAAATATATTGAACAGTAGAGGACCTAGAATTGACCCTTACATTCCTCTACTAATCATGTCCTTTCCCTAAGACCTCCCTCTGACCACTGCTCTGTGGTTTCTTCTCTCTAACAACATCTCAACCTATTATTTTCCTGACAACCCCATACCTTGCAGTTTTACAATTTACCTCCTGCTTGGGATATTCCTGCCTCATCCAAATGTGAGACCTAGATACAGCCATGCAGGTAATTTGCCAGTTCTGTTAGCATGGAGTGGCTTGAGCACTTGTTGGACCTGGCATGGGGCTTGGGGGTGCATGTGCCTTGGCTTGCTTTATGTGGTAGAATCCCCAGTGGAGACTAGGATCACACAGGGGTGCTGTCTACAAGAGGGGGCATGACCATTTGACTGTATACACACAGAGGCATATAAGAGCAATGCAGTGGCCCATTTTCTGCAAACAATTGGATTCTTTGGGCATGCACAGGGGATTTTAAAACTTGACTACAACAACACATGGTTCTGGGTGCGTGAGTGATGGCTTCTAGCCTGTTCACCCCTATTCCAGGGAAGCAAGCAGGTATGTAGAGTGGCAGTGAGGGCAGGGCTTGAAGGTCGTTGGGGTGATGGTACCTAGAAAAAGGAAATTAATGTAACCCACAACAAATGCAATACCATAGCATTGCTAATGTTTCACACCCCTTCCTTACATACGTTTTGACAAGCAGTTTAAGGTTTGGACTGAAACAGAGTACCTTGACAGCATTATGCATACTTTCAAACCAAATTTATAACCATATTAGCCATTTTCCTCAACATGAAGCAAACCTTTAAAACTATAGACTACTCACCATTACCCAATAAATCAAGTTACATAGGAGCTTATTACGATGTCATACTATGGTTTAAAAACTATGCAGCAAAGTGACTGAGCACATTATGTGCTAGTTTTAAGAGATTTTTATTTTTTATAATTGATAAAGTGGAATTTACTCAAAAGGGTGGTAATGTGAAATTGGAAGTTAAAGCTAGAGAAACAAAATGGCAATTTAGACTTAATACTGAGCATGAGCCTGGTTTAAATGATGCAATTTCAATAGCAGGTTGCTTAAAAGAGGGCAATGAATGTATGATTAAATTAGTTTTTATTAATTGTTTTGCTACAGTGGTGAGATTTATATTTAATTAATTGTAATAATAATTGATTTATTTTAAGTATAGTTAGATTAAATTAGTAGACATCTATTGTCTAAGCTGTAATTAGTTTGTTAATTGGTGTATCTATTTTGGTATAAAAGGAAGTGATTTTATGGAAATGGTTACTCTGATGATGCCCGTTGATGAATAGGGTGAAAGAGCTTAGTCACTCTACTGTATAGATCTAATAAAATATCCAATGATGTTGTTTAGCACCCCACAACACCTTAGAAGTGCAAACAATGTTGTCATCAGCACAGATCCTTGGGTTCACTTTTCTGATTTACCAGAGTTATGAAATATCAGAGTCTTTCTCTAGATCAGAACCTAATCTTTACCCTACACACACTAATTCAATTCCTTTGCTCAATCTAGAAGCCAGAAGACAAATTGCCCTCAGTGTGTTGATACCAAGATTAAAATACGCTTTGTCATTCATTATGCCGTCATCAGTTCATAACACCGTACTGGTACAAACAACATCATCTTCTTTCAGCTGTTCCCATTAGGGGTCGCCACAGCGCATCACCTGTTTCCATTTCTTCCTGTCCTCTGCATCTTGCTCTGTCACACCAACTACCTGCATGTCCTCTCTCACCACATCCATAAACCTTATCTTAGGCCTTCCTCTTTTCCTGTTACCTGGTAGCTTCATCCTTAGCAACTTTTTTCCAAAATACTCAGCATCCCTCCTCAGCACATGTCCAAACCAACGTAATCTTGACTTTCTGGCTTTGTCTCCAAATCTTCCAACCTGGGCTGACCCTCAAATATACTTATTCCTGATCCTGTCCACCCTCGTCACACCCAGTGCAAATCTTAACATCTTTAACTCTGCCACATCCAGCTCTAACTCCTGCCTTTTTGTCAATGCCACTGTCTCCAACCCATGTAACATAGCTGGTCTCACTACCCACTTGTAGACCTTCCTTTTCACTCTTACTGCTACTCGTCTGTCACAAATCACTCCTGACACTCTTCTCCACCCTCTCCATCCTGTCTGTACTCTCCTCGTCACTTCTCTTCCACACTCACCATCACTCTGAGCTATTGATCCCAAGTATTTAAACTCATCCATCTTCACCACCTCTACTCCTTGCATCCTCACAATTCCTCTATCCTCCCTCTCATTCACGCACATATATTCTGTCTTAGTCCTGCTGACCTTCATTCCTCTTCTCTCTAGAGCATATCTCCATCTCTCCAGGGTCTCCTCCACCTGTTCCCTACTCTCACTGCAGATCACAATGTCATTTGCAAACATCATAGTCCACAGGGACTCCTGTCTGATCTCGTATGTCAACCTGTCCATCACCATTGCAAATAAGAAAGGGCTCAGAGATGATCCTTGATGTAATCCCACCTCCACCTTAAATGCATCCATCACTCCCACCGCAGACCTCACCGCTGTCACACTACTCTCGTACATATCCTGTACCACTCTTACATACTTCTTTGACACTCCCAACTTCCTCGTACAATACCACAACTCCTCTCTAGGCACCCTGTAATATGCTTTCTCTTAGTCTAGAAAAACACAATGCAACTCCTTCTGACCTTCTCTGTAGTTCACCATCAACACTCTCAGAGCAAACATCGCATCTGTAGTGCTCTTTCCTGGCATGAAACCATACTGCTGATCACTAATCATCACGTCCCTTCTTAACCTTGCTTCCACTACTCTTTCCTATAACTTCATGCTGTGACTGATCATTTTAATCCCTCTGTAGTTACTTCAGCTCTGCACATCACCCTTATTCTTAAAAATCGGTACCAAAACACTTTTTCTCCATTCCTCAGGCATCCTCTCACTTTCCAAGATTTCATTAAACAATCTGGTTAAAAACTCCACTGCCATTTCACCTAAACACCTCCATGCTTCCACAGGTATGTCATCTGGACCAACAGCCTTTCCATTCTTCATCCTCTTCATAACTATCCTTACTTCCTTTTTGCTAATCCACTGCACTTCATGATGCACTATCCCCACATCATCCAACCTTCTCTCCCTCTCATTCTCTTCATTCATCAACCTCTCAAAGTACTTTTTCCATCTTCTCAACGCATTGTCCTCACTTGTGAGTAAAACAACAAAAATTTAAATTCTCAGACTTGTGCATTTGACCACCCAGAGCGAACACCATTGTACTACTATGACTTATAGCAACTGATTATTTGTGTAAGCAAGAGCTTCCTTATTACTAAATACAGTCACATTTAAACTTCCATGTGAGAACTACTTACCTGAATTAAAAGTAATTTTCTTTTTGAAAGACAACACATTTACTCATTACAAAGTACTGATCAACTGCATTTAATCATACCCAATTAGTTATTACTGAAAGAATATTTGCCAAAGGTGCTCCTTCATTTTGAAATGGTGTACCAGGGGATATTAAAACAATAGTAATGTGAAAATATCAAACTACTATACTGGTTCCACACTTCATACCCCTGCAGAGTAGGATGGCTGCTGGCTTGTTGTCCTCCTTCTACAGTTGGAATATTGGAATATACCCTCTCCCTATTAGCATCAACCTCCAAAAAGAACATAGCTCAATGCTAAGCCATCAGATTTACACCTACTCCAGAAAATAAAACTACTGTGAAACCCCGTCCAAAGTCAAACTACTTCCCATCCCAGAAAGAATTGCCTTCCTACTAGGTGCCATGATCTTCAGACTTATTAACCTGGAATCCCTAAAAGCAGCCTCCATATAGTCTCTGATCTCTTTCCACCTTCACTCCAAATGTCCTATAACCATACACCTAGCTAAAGCAGTCAGCTCATGCCTTCTCAGTTTTGGGCATCAAAATCTGGATGTCTGTCCTCCAAAAAAGTAACACCCTCTACTTCCTCACATTTAGGAAAATCCTTAAGACTTGCCTCTGCAAACAAGCAAAGTATAAATGCTTCAACAAGGGTAACATCACATAGCTCCAACACTCCAAGTGTAAGGATGATGCCCATAACCTTCTGCATACCTCTCAACTTCTCAACACAAGAAATCTGGACAAAGGCAAAAATAAGGCCCAAAATACAGACAAATTTTAAGTATTTCTCATAAAGACTTAGAAAGTTGCTAGAATACAAGTTTTCTTGTTACCATGCATTTTCTGAAGGATATGAAGTCTGAAATTTAAATGTCTGTCATTATTTAACGCATTCAGTCCTCACTGACTTGCCAGAAAACCACAAGGTCTAATGTTGTCTCTTCCATCCTTTCCTCAATGTAATGGGTCTTCAGTTCTGTGTCGGATCCAACTTCTGCCACTCCCAAGCTATGGATCCAGTGCTCATGCTCTTTCCCTTACCCATAATCTCCCTGTGAAGAGCAAGTTACCTCAGATCTCATTTACTGCTACAAGTTATGGACATGATCTTCAGTGCTTGGGTGTTGTTAGTTTGGAGAGAAGTGATTTTTTGGTATGAATTCCTATTATCCTTCTCTGCTCTTCCCTTATTGCTGTTATTATTGCTACTGTTAGTAATATATATCCTTTATATCTATATCTATTTATCAGTTGTATGTATGTGTGTGTGTGTGTGTGTGTGTGTGTGTGTGTGTGTGTGTGTGTGTGTGTGTGTGTGTGTGTGTGAATGTGTATGAAAAGCTTTCTCTTGGAGTCCATTTTTCATCTCAGGCCTTTGGACTTGCTTCCTTTGCGCGCGCATATATATATATATATATATGGGTCTACTTCATATGAACGAAAGCTCATATGATCGACACTCATTTCACAGACACCAAAACACCTAAAGTTCCAAACACCGAAAACTCATTTGATCGAAACTCATAACATCAACACATGAAATTCAAAGCATTATGCCCTTTCCCCACTTTAGCGTGACCCTGGAGTTAGAATAAATAATTAGGGGGGATGTGGGGGGCACAGCCCCCCGCATTGGGGGGGGTGCAAGGCAGAGCCCCCCGCCCCCCCAATATGAGGGGCTGTGCCCCCCCACACACCCCCTATCTATCTATTCTAACTCCAGGGTCGTGCTACAGTGGGGAAAGGGCATAATGCTTTGAATTTCATGTGTCGATGCTATGAGTTTCGATCAAATGAGTTTTCGGTGTTTTGAGCTTTAGATGTTTTGGTCTCTCTGAAAAGTTTGTCGATCATATGAACTTTCGATCATATGAAGTAGACCTATATATATATATATATATATATATATATATATATATATATATATATATATATGTGTAGATATATATATATATATATATATGTATGCACTTTATAATCTCAAAGTACTGAAATCTCGAATTTCAGTATCTCGAGACTATAAAGCTGAAAATTCAACATATCAAAACCGCAAAATTCAAAATCGTGACTTTTAAATACACCCTCCGCCGCACAAATAAAAACACACATGCACCTTCCTTCCCACACTACAACAAACAAACAAAACACACACAAACACAACAACACAAATACACAAACCTACCCTACATATAAACAGGGGGGCAAACCCCCCACACCCCTGCCACTTATATATACTAACTCTGAGGTTGCACTAAAAAGGCAAAGACACTAAACCCACCACTACACACTCTACGTTCCCCTCGCACAAGCACACATCACATACGTACAAACACCACCATTCTCAACACTTACACACTCACACTCTTACCTACATACCGTAACCTACACGTACAACTTCCCAACACACTAACATACACTAAAATCCCTACCCAAAACCCTTAAAATATAAAGACTTACCTAAATCTCCAGTTATCCATTAACACAGCGCACCACCACAACTGCTGATTCGACATTTCCGGATTCGGTTATGTGGTTTTTCGATATTTTAGTCTCAAGATACTGAAATTTGAAATTTCAGTATTTCGAGATAGTGAAGTGCACATATATATATATATATATATATATATATATATGTATATATATATATATATATATATATATATATGTGTGTGTGTGTGTGTGTGTGTGTGTATAAAATAGATAGGAAAGCTTTCTGGCTTTAAAAAGTGTGCTGTTTGTAGCCACAAACTACCAAATTCAGTGCTCACAATATCTGCATCCGCTGTCTTGGTACTGCTCATCTGGATACACCTTGTGCCATTTGTGAGCATTCAACCATAGGGCCATGGTAGAATGCCAAAACAGATTAATATTAAAAGGGCTTCTTCTTGCCTCTTTAGGAGAAGGTATCCCCTCTGCCTTTAGGGTTCTTCTGTTTCTCCTTCTCACCCCAAGAATCCCACAGAGTATGGCAAGACTGAGACATCTAAGGAAAAAGAAAAAAGACAACTAAAATTGCCAAAAAGAGATCCCTCGTACATTCATTCTCCTCAATTGCGGTTCCAAACGTTTTGAAACCTACAGCTAAAACAATGTCTTCAGAGCTGATTCTAATCAGGTCCAGCACTCTGCCTCACTTGGAACCAAGATTCTTCCTTGAGCCAGTTTCACCTCCTAGACTAAGTGTCACCAGTTTTACAGGAGAGATCTTTTCGCCACTCCAGACCTTTTTCTTCTGCCTTGTCCCTGCATTCAGCCAGGTTCTCTAGGTGTTTCACTGAAGCAGACATGGGCAGGTTGATGAGGAACTTCCTCTGGACCCAAATCCAACTGGGCATCCTCCCAACTATGTCTACTCTCTGAACTGAGGGACTGGTTTCATCCACACATCCTGTTATCACTTTTTCTCAGATCAGCCCTCCAGGGTCAGAGCAACTGGATCCAAGTTCCCTCCTAGGTATGGCTACTTCAGAGCCACATACTTGTTCATCCTCAATTTCAATTATATCTTTGATTCGGTTGGCCCTGACTGTTTTAGAGGCATTGGAATCTCATTATCTTTAAACCTCCCTATGTGATATTTCATAAAGACTGAGAACTAGTCCTTTTTTTCTCCCAAAGATTGCTTCTGAGTCATCTGTTAACCAATCAATCTACCAATGTTTTTCTAAAATTTTTCAAAGGCAAAAACAAATTACATTTACAGAATGTTCATCACCAGCTACATTTTTACTTAAATCAAACCAAAACTATCAGTTACACTGATCAGTTATTTGTCTCTGATTCCTTTGACAAGATGGGAAGGGAGTGTCTGAACTGGCACTCTCCCATTGACTCACAGAAAGTATCTGCATTGTATCAGAGAAAAGAGTTTGTCACTACCTGCACCCGCAAAGGCTCACTCAGCTAGGGCTATAGATTCTTATATAGCCTTCCTCTCCAGAGCACCTCTTGATAACATCTCTGCTGCAACTGCGTGGTTCAAGGTCCATAATTTAGTTTCATGATATAATCTGGACATTTAGTCAAGGTCAAGAGCCTCTTTTGGTTCAACTGTGCTTTGGAATATCCTTCAGTAAGACCTCCCATATGCATCAGTAGCTAGGGACTCTGTCCCATAAATTGAGGAATGGGTGGAAGAGACAACATCAGATATGAAAGTTATCTACTTACCATAATGATAAGTCTGTGTTGTCTGTTTTCATCCTTCCTCAACTTCTCGCCCTCCTTCACCTATCCTTGTTGCTCAGTGATTCCTAGTTATTCACTCCTGAAGTGATCTGGCCTAACTGACCTTCAGTTTCTATAGGTTTCATTGTCAAGCCTATAGATAACAGCTGGCTTTTTTCCTTCTACACTATGGCATAGGTGTTCTTTCAAATTTTCCAGTATATTTCGAGGTAGCATATTTTTTCGCTGTTATTGTGTGCAAACTCGATCTGAGGTAATTTGCTAATCCCAAGGGGATTATAGGTAAGGGGAGGAGCCTGAGCGCCAGATGCAAATCTTGAGAGTGACCGAAGTCAGATCTGACACGGCTCCGAAGATCCATACATACGAAGGAAAGAAGTAGCCAACACTGATTCTATAATTGTGGTAAGTACATAATTTCGTTTTTATGAGGAACAAACCAAAAATATGAAGCAAAAGTCTGGACTTCCTGCGAGTATCTGGACAGTTGAGAGCTATGACCTCCTGTTGTACTATTCCTGCTATTAGTCACACCTCTGAAGGCACATATTATCTTATCACAGATCTAGCTTTTCTTAGTACTGTAAATATCTCTTTCTATACTACTACAATGCTTCTCTGTTATCTGTGCCTCATTTGTACTGCGTATAATTCTTACACCCATACCAAACCTGAAAACGGTCCAGTAGGACCAGTTTTCTATGTATAAAAAAAAGAAAGAAGCTCAAAGCTCATCTAATACAGCTGAGCAAATGGTCTTAATTTAGAGGTAATGGTTAACATCATCCCATTCATTCCATGGAATACTCAATTCTGTTTAGTTTAGGAAAATACATTGCCTTCCATAGTTAAGTTCACCAAAGCACTGCCCCCTATAAACTTTTTGTTTCAGTCCTGTCCTGAAAAAAATTTCATCCGTTGCTAATCCCTGTCTTAAATTCCCTTGTCCTATCCTCTCTTCAGTATCTTCTTTTTGTTTTTGGTGTTTCCTATCCATTTGTCCAATTGTTTTACACAATCAAACTTGGAATTCCCCTTCTGCATCGTTAGTCAGCATACAGAATATGCAACTAACTTACTTAGATTTTTTTCAGTATATAGTTAGTTTCAATGACTACTTTTTGTTACTTGATGTTTAGTTGCCGTACTCATTGCTAATTTTAGACTCTGGGATTGTCCCTTTAAAGATCCTGTGCAAACACCTATTCACTGGTGCATTGTTGTTATAGATGCTTCTGAGTAAGCATCTGCTGTTTGCAGTTGTTCAACACATCCAATTTCTTTTTGTATACCTGAAATGTGCAGGAATTTTTTTTCTGTTTTAGTAATGCAAGCAGCTAAGTTACAAACACACATCTGTTCTTATGATGAGTAGAAAGTGGGGACGTGGTATTTGCATCTCTGCAGTTGAAAATGCAGTAAAGTAATGTTTTCACAGTTTGTGACTGTTATAAATTTGAGTATTGCTGAGCTTGCAGTCATTTCTAGGACCATAAAATTGTGTTTGCTGAGACAGTGATACACCAAATTGTACCATGTTGAAACAGTGTTCTTTGTATTTGCTTCTATCTTCCTAATATGGATCTGCACAGCATGTTTTCAGAGTAATATTTTCCATTACAAAAAAAAAAAGTTTTAAATCTACCACCACTGTAAGGGGAGCAGTTTTTCAGGAAGAGTCCCACTGTTCACTTCATGATTTCAAGGTGCAACTTCATAATATCGAGATGCAGTTCATTATCGGGTATAATCGCAAGAGATGCATGGAGTCCGTGTATATGCAGTTGGGAGGGTGGCCTAATGGTTAAGGTGTTTTGCCTTACAAACACAAGGTGCATGGTTTGAGTCTCACAAGGGATAATTGGCTAAGCTTAAAATGGCTCGCAAGGGCAGTTAGCTTAGTACTAATCTATGAACCTACTAATCTATGAACCTATGAATCACTGCCCACTATAAACTTTCTGTTTCAGTCCTGTCCTGAAAAAAATTTCATCAGTTGCTAATCCCTGTCTTAAATTCCCTTGTCCTATCCTCTCTTCAGTATCTTCTTTTTGTTTTTGGTGTTTCCTATCCATTTGTCCAATTGTTTTACACAATCAAACTTGGAATTCCCCTTCTGCATCGTTAGTCAGCATACAGTATATGCAACTAACTTAGATTTTTTTCAGTATATAGTTAGTTTCAATGACTACTTTTTGTTACTTGATGTTTGGTTGCCGTACTCATTGCTACACACTCCTCAGTATCTTTCAGTTTGATGTTCATGATTTTGATCGCTGATGCAGTGACCTTAGCTACATGAGTTTATTTCCTGCCAAGAATGTAGTAGACATCCAACTTCCAAAGCTTTAGGGCACCTTCTGCACACCCAAACCTTTAGTCAGCTTGAGATGAGCTGACTAACAAGATAGGTTTGGGCACCAAGCCCTTTAGAGCTTTCCTGCCATTGAAGAGAGTGCTCTTCTGCGGTCTTGTGAGGATCAGTGGCCAGCTTCTGCTGTTCCTTTTGCTGGGTAGATAAGTTCCTTTTGGGGAAGAACCTTCCACATGATAAAATTTGTTGTTTTATTGGATGTTCCAGTTTAGTTACTTTTTAGCTAGGAGTGTATGTTTCAACAAACTATCACCAGACATAACTGCACTTTTAAATGGGACAGCACTTTTTCTGTGTCAGTTTTAAAAGCTGTTTAAAGTAATTGAAAACCATTTATAGAAAACCATTTTTTTTCTGTGGAGAAAGTATTGTTTATTTTACTTTTAGGGTCTGGAAAAGTATTTTAATGTGCTTTTTACTGTGTTTTTCTGTAAACAAAGTGACTTTTAAATATTTTTTAATTTTTACTGGCTTTTGCCACTTGTTTTCCCAGGAAAGAAGCACTATTTTCTGCTTGACCATAGAACAAACTGCCATACCCACAGTTAGTCCTTCTTCCAGCCACAAAAGGAAAAAGTTAAGCAAACAGCAGGCTAGTAATTTGCCTCAGCCTTAGGTTGGTGAATCTGCTGTGGCTATTAGTTGCACCTCAGATCACTCATCTTTTACCCTGGATCCCTCTTGTGTAGAACCTACAGCCACTGTGGACTGGGAGTTAGCCTAGGCCTCTATGGCTTTTGGGGTCTCCTCAGTGGGCAAAGAAGAGCCACTCTTGTCAATCCTGGAAGAGGGAACAGGGCAGGCTTCCCCGTTTTGTCAGAATGTTGTGCCCATCCCTGGGGAAGCGGCTGCTGCCATGAATTACACTGTTGGTCTTGTTTTTCCTGTCAAAAAGAAATAGAAAACTAAGCATGTATCTACTCCTCCTTAAATTTCCTTAGACAGGAGTAGTTTACTGGGTCTGGCTGAGGGTTTAACTCAGGTCATCGATCCTTCTTATAAAATAGTTTCTGGAAAAATAAAGAGAGACACGTCCTTTCCTGAAGAGGTTCAAGAACCTGAATCTGGACAGGAGGATGAAGGAACAGATACAGGTTTTCTCCTCAGATTTTTGGTTCAGATTTAGATGAAAGCTCAGTTTTTCATTTTCCCTGTGGGTGTTCTCTTTCTCTGAGACAATGTCTAGAATGTACCAGTGTTTTCAGTGGGAGAACACAGACGTTTCTCATTCATCATAAAATACTATGAGCTGTTACAGACGTAATTTCCAGAACCTGCACCCATTCCTTCCATTCTTTCTGCTTTAGAGGATGTGTACGTTACTGTCTGCAGATGTTCATCGTGTTACCCTGCTGCAGTCATCACACTTGGGTTATCCTGCCGTCAGGCGGTCCCGCAGTCGGCCCGAGTTCCAAAGTCTCGGTTCGGCGTCGGTTGCTGTCGCTTCCTCCCTGACGTCTGCGCGCCAGAGGTATATAAGAGGCATCCAACGCCATTTTCTTCAGTCTTTCTTGCCGTGTGGTGCCCGAAGCAGAAGCATTTTGCAAGTGCCAGTCGGCCGACACCTGAGATTTTCGAATCGAATTTCAGTCCAAAGTCTTCAATAAAGCTAATTACCCCGTTGGGGAACCTTTTCTTGCCTCAGTCCGATGTCAGAAAAAGTTAACAATTGCATTTCTTGTGGGAAGCAAATACCTCATAAGGACTTCCATTTTTATTGTATTCCTTGCCTAGGCCCAGACCACGACGTCACAGGTTGTCAGTTTTGTGTTAGGTTTAATAAATGAACTATCAAATGCCATTTTGACTTTGCACGGCATTACTTTGGTAGGAAATTTAATTATATCATGCTGTCGGAGCAGCCGACGACCGCCATACATAAAAAAACGCAAGGATAAGGACCGGCAGCCTAGAACCAATCCAGACTCCGAGGCCTCTGCTGGGCCTGTCGCCGGTTCTCCGATTTTCAGTGAGGCACCTACGCAGCCCATGACGACCGCGGAAATGGAACCACAGACAGCTCTGGATTCTCAAGCGGAGTGTACTAGGCCATCGCATCCATCTTCTTTAGGCCCTACCGACACCGGAGCAGAAGGTGATCCCGGTGCAGTAGAAACGCCTTTGGTTTCAGAAGGTGTCTTCAGACCGACTACACTCACCATAAAATCTTATGCTAAGCAAAAAACTCCTTTAAAATCAAAAAAGACTGTACATCAGTCTCCTGCTCAAGGCCCCATGCCTAAGAAACAGATGCTTAAGATGGCTGAAGATTTGATTTCCCTAATCAGGGGTTCCCATCCCCCTCCTGATAAAAGACCAAGACAAGAGGAGGACTATGCTTCCTCTGACCAGGTTTCTGTTTCCTCATATTCGTCTGAGGAACAGGATTACGCTTTTCCCCCTTATGAAGAGTCTGATGCTGAAGACTCTATTCCCTCAGCATCTCCCCCTGAAGACTACTCCTTTGGGGAAAATTTACATACCATGAGGGAGCATTTCCACTGGGAAGGCCAGGACTACTCTGATTCTAAAAAGAGGCTCCGAGAGTTTCTTTTACTACCCCAGCACAGACCACTTGCTATACCTCCAGTCTTAGATATTGTGGATGATTTTACTTAGAGTCTAGTCTAAATCCAGACTCCCAACCTCCTGCTCCAGCCAAACCAGACAGATACTACAGAGTACCTGACACACACAAATTCCTTTATAAAAGCCCTCTGGCTGACCCAGAAACAATTTCCCAGGGTCCCAAAGGGGCTAAAGCTTCTATGGCTAAAAATCCTGTACCCTCTGAAAGGGATTCCAGAGCCCTAGATAGATGGGGAAAGAAGATATACACCTCAGCTATCTTGGCTATGAGAGCATTAAGTTGTCAGTTTCACATGCTGAAATATCAGCAATTCCTAATGTTTCAATTAAAACAAAAACTGAGCACACATTCTGAACAGGCTGAATTCAAGGAAATGCAAGATCTGTTGCATGCAGCTGAACAGGTGGGCAAACATACTTTACAATGTGGATTTGATTCATTGGAAGCTTCCTGTAGAGCAGCTGTTACTGGGTCTGTCATATGCAGACACGCTTGGTTAAAAGAACAAACCCTACCTGAACATGTTAAAGCAAAATTATTGGATGCACCTTTACAGCAGGATGTCTTATTTGGTGTCAAAGCAGAAGAGGTTTTAAAGAAAATGGAGGATAAGGCAAAGTCTATGCAGACGGCCAAGGATTTTTTACAGGTACAACCCCCTAGTTTCAGCAGAAATTGGCCAACAAAAAACTGGTCCTTTCCAGCTTCTGACAGACCACAGAGGGGCAAATACAGACGCCCAGGGGGCAGTGGTCAGTCACAATGCCCTTATAAACCTCGCCAATGGGGTGCCACTACCCAGGAAGGAGGTGAAGACAGGCCCCAAACTAGCAGAAGACAAACACAATGACTCAACCCTCCAACTACCAAGCAAATCACTCTTGGCATCTCCCTTGGGAGGAAAATTAGCACTTTTTGCAGACAACTGGCACATCATCACAAAAGACAAATGGGTCCTAAACATTGTCTCACAAGGATACAGATTCCACTTTCATACCTTGCCAAGGATAAAAGGAATGCCAAACCTGCTACCAAATCAATGGGCAGAGGCACAAAAACAAATTACAGCTCTCATGGACATGAGAGCCATTCAACAGGTACCTACACAGGAGCAAGGACAAGGATTTTATTCAAGACTCTTTCTAGTCCCCAGAAAGGACAAAGCATGGAGACCCATTCTGGATCTTTCAATTCTGAACATGAATCTGCAAGTACCAAAATTCAAGATGCTAACACTGCAGCAGCTTCTTCCCATGCTGGGCAAGAAGGCTTGGCTAATAACGTTGGACCTCAAGGAGGCATACCTGCATGTCCCTATCAGACAAAATTGCAGCAGATACCTCCGCTTCATTGCAGGTTCAACCCATTATAAATTCTCTGCACTGCCCTTTGGCTTATCTACTGCACCCAGGGTCTTCACAAAATGCCTGGCACCAGTAATTGCATACTGCAAAGAGGAATTCAAATATACCCATACCTGGACGACTGCCTTATTCAAGCAGAAAGCAAGGACATTCTTTTAAAACATCTGGCATTTGTCAAACATCTTCTAAGTTGCCAAGGGTACACAGTAAACGAAAAGAAATCAAAACTAGTGCCCTCACAAAACATAATATTCCTGGGTGCCAGCTTGAATACAATGGCCCAGATGGCTTATCTCACGCCAGACAAGCAACAACAGCTGACTCAATACTTCAAAATAATGGCAACAAAGACCCAACTCCCTGCAAGAAAAATTCTGCAGGCCTTGGGATTCATGGCATCTTGCATTCTACTAATACCATTTGCAAAACTGCATATGAGGAAATTACAATGGTACCTGAAAAGCGTATGGACTCAGCACAGCCACAGCTTGGAAACAATGATACCACTCATTCCCTGCCTTCAACAGGAGTTTCTATGGTGGGCACAGGCATGTCACCTCAACAAGGGTCAGCCTTTCAAATTACCCACAGCCAGGCAAACTGTGACAACAGATGCATCGGACTATGCCTGGGGAGCACACATGGCAGGTCAGTGCATTCAGGGCAAATGGACTACAGATCAAAGGCATGTGCATATCAATCAAAAGGAAATGTTAGCAGTACAGAATGCCCTAACAGCTTTCAAGGACCTCTTACACCCAGGACAACTAATAGACGGGCAATACCACAGTAATGTGGTACATCAACAAGCAAGGGGGCACACATTCCTACCCTCTATGCAGACAAGCAATGACCTTGTGGAACACAGCACTGTCTTACCAAGTTCAACTACAAGCACAGTTCCGGCCAGGAAAGAAAAACACATTGGCAGACGACCTAAGCAGAAACATCATGGATCCCCACGAGTGGAAACTGGATCCACAAATATTTGCAGTGATAACTCAAAAATGGGGACGCCCAGACATAGATCTGTTTGCCAACCCCCAAAACTACCAACTACAAAAATTTTGTACAAGGACATTCCACCCACAAGCTTGGAAAGTGGACACCCTCTCATTCAGTTGGAAAACATTAACAGCCTTTCCTCCACTACCTCTTCTAGCAAAGGTGCTGCTGAAGGTCAGATTGGAGAGGCCTCAAATGATACTCATTGCACCAGACTGGCCACGCCAGCACTGGTCCCCAACTCTAAAGAACATGGCCCAAGGCCCACCATGGATTTTACCACAAATTCCTCACCTGCTCACCCAGCGAGACAATCAAATTCTACACAACCAGCTCAAGACTTTAAATCTGGCTGCATGGCAAATTACCGAAACAATCAAACAACACCTCTATCCAAAGTTGTTATGGATGCCATTCTGGAGGCCAGGAGGCCCAGCACCAGGAAAACCTATTCAGACAAATGGAAAAGATTTTGCGCCTGGAACCAGGCTAAAGGCCAAAATCCCCTTGATCCAAACATGCCTCAGATTCTACAATATTTAACTGAGATGTTGCACAACGGACTTTCCTTTTCATCTATTAAGATCCACGCCTCAGCAATTTCAGCTCATTACAACACGGATCCTCCTTTATTTTCACATCCACTCCTAAGACAGTACCTCAGAGGGGCTAAGAACATAAGACTGCCCAGGAGAGCACAAACACCTACTTGAGATCTCAACTTTGTTCTGGAAAAACTTACACTGCCACCCTTTGAACCAGCTTTCTCTGCTGATTTACAGTTTCTTTCATGGAAAACTGCCCTGCTGCTAGCAATAACTTCAGCTAGAAGAGTCTCAGTGCTACAGGCACTAATGGTAGTGGAGCCTTTCCTCATTTTTCATCAAGACAGAGTCTGTCTGCGAACTAACCCTTCCTTTATGCCAAAGGTGGTATCCAGTGTGGCCCTAAACCAAACCATTCATTTGCCCACCCTTTTCACAAATCCCCAGAACAAAGGAGAACGACTCCTGCACTCTTTGGACATTCACAGACAATTACGTTACTACTTGGGATAAAATTAAGGCTTTCAGAAACTCTGACCAGCTCTTTGTAGCCTATGCCGCAGGATCACGAGGAAAAGCTATCTCAAAACAGACCATTTCTAAATGGATAGGACATTGCATACGTTTCTGCTACACTCATCATGGGAAACCGGTACCTGCTAGCATTAGGCCCCACTCCACCAGGGCTACAGCTACATCAACAGCCTTTCTCAGGGGGGTGCCTACCAAGGATATTCTGGAAGCTGCAACTTGGAGTTCAGTGCACACCTTCACTAAACACTATCACTTACCTCTATATTCTAAGACTAGAGCTGGCTTTGCCACTGCAGTTTTGCAGGGCCTACTAGCTTCTTCTAACCCTGTTTAACTCCACCACACATCCTTAGCTTTGGGATTCTACCCAAGTGTGATGACTGCAGCAGGGTAACATGATGAACATAGTAAAGTTTTGTACCTACCATAAATGTAGATGTTCGAGTGTTCACCCTGCTGCAGTCCAGGTTACCCTCCCTCCATCCCCTCTGAACTAGCTGGACTTATCCATTCCTTTCTGTCCTGTACAACCTCTGTGGTGTATTTGCTTGTGACTGAAAGTATTGCTTTACTCTTACTTATACATATATATTTTTATATAGCAACATGTATTGCCTACCTATTGGGGGCACCTGACATCTGGGGCAAGAAAAACTGAAGAAAATGGCGTTGGATGCCTCTTATATACACCTGGCACACAGACGTCAGGGAGGAAGCGACAGCAACCGACGCCGGACCAAGACTTTGGAACTCAGGCCGACTGCAGGACCGCCTGATGGCAGGATAACCCAAGTGTGATGACTGCAGCAGGGTGAACACTCGAACATCTACATTTATGGTAGGTACAAAACTGTACTTTTTCCTGACAGTCAACCAGCTGCCCCTTAAAAAAGCAGGTAGAATGTACAAAGCTCCTCAGTCTTTTAAGTTTTTGTGCATTCTTCCCAAACCTGATCCAGCAGCTATAGCTTTAGTCAATATCTCTGATGCTAAACACTTAGTTAATGCCAATCGTACTATTTCTAATAAAGAAGGGAAAATTATTGAGAAGTATAGAAAAGAAAGTGCACTTCTGCAACTTTGATTTTCATAATTTTGAGTTGTCAGGCTCATATGTTAAGGTCTATTCAGACTGATTGTGGAAATATGAGGAATGTTTTATCTCCAGTTTCTATCTGTGAGGAAAAATCTGCTTTAAAATAATTTACTTTCCTTTCTTGTTAAAGTCACTACTCTCTGCTCAGAGTGTGTATGACTCTGTTGATACTTCTTCAAGGGTTATGGCTACTGGTATATTTTGAGTAGGTATGCATGGCTGCATTCTGTGAACCTCCCAAATGGATATTAAGATGAGATTTTAAATTCTCCGTTGGATAGATATTTAGTTTTTGGCCCCTCTGCTGCAGAGGTGATAAAAGAGTGTGGTGCAAGGGGAAGCTGATACAGGGAATCTATTAAGATTTTTCAGCTCTCCTTTTCCAAGTTTTCCAAAGGATTCTCTAACTTGTCATCCAATTTTAGTAAGAAACAAAATACAAAAAAACTGAGTATTTAAGAGATTTTATTCCCCCTTGCCACTCTGGCACCGTTCCAAAAAGTCATAATCTCCACTTTTTTCTTTGGCAACAGATCATTGATCCAGGTTAGAGATTGCAGTGGGAGGAAATTTCTCTTTCCAGGGGATAATTCCTCATCCTCTATACCAGAATCTTTTGTGTGCCCCTGTCCTTCATCACATGCTGTCCCAGGGAGTGATAGAACCAGTTCCCCCTTCCCTACTGGGAAAAGGCTTTATTCAAGGATGTTTTTAGTGCCAGAGAAAGAAAATGCTTGGAGACCAGTTCTGGATCTTTCTTTCCTAAACCTGTTTGCAGTAGTGCCCAAATTCAAACTGATGTCACGTCACAATCTTGTTATCTCTTCTTCCTTATTCAAGTTTGTTTATAACATTAGATTTAAAATATGAATATAAAAAAATTATTTAAGACTTGATACACTGCTATTTGATATGTTCTGTCAGGGTGAAATAGATTACCAAACTTTTTCTTTTTTGCAAGTGGAATTTCCAAAGATGGCAGTGCTTTTTGGGATTCCAAAAGTACAGAAAAATTGTTATAATCCTCCTTTTAGACCAGTTATTTCGGCACCTAGATCAAAGACTGAGACTTTGTCCATTTGGTTAGACTATGTTTTGAATCCTGTGACACAAAATTCTACTTCTATTTAAAGGACTTGTGGCATTTGCTTGAAATATTAAAAGATTTGAGGTTAGACCATTGTAGGTTTCTTTTTGCTTCCTTAGATGTAGTTTCACTTTATACAAGTATTGATCAGGAATTAGGACTTGAATATTTGCGAGTATATTTAAGTAGTCACACTGATTTTTCTGGTACAAAAATTAATACTGTTTGTACACTTATGAATATAGTTCTAGAGAATAATTTTTTTTCTTTTTAATGGCAGTTTCTATAAGCAAATGGGAGTGACAATGGGAGCTAGGGTAGCTCCTGCATTTGCTAATTTAGTAATGGCCAATTGGGAGAAGAAGTTTCTAGTTACAAACAATAGGGCAGAAAATATTTTATTATATCGTCATTACATTGACGATTTGTTCTTCTTATGGATGGGTGATTATGACGAATTTGTTAATTTTGTTTCAGAATTAAATGATTCCACCAGCTTTTTAAAATTTACGATTACTGGCTTCGGTGAAAGCATAGATTCTTTGGATTTGCATTTGACTTATGATTACTGCAATATGAGTTTCAACAGCAGTATATATAGAAAATCTGTGTTTGCAAATCAATACTTGCACAGGGATAGTCTACATCCACCACATATGAAGACGGGGGTGGTAAAAGGACAACTGATTAGGTTGAGTAGACATACCTCTAATGATGGTTTGTTTTTGTATGAAGTGGACAAACTTAAGAGGTTTCTTTGAGGCTAGAGGTTATGAAACAGGATGGTTGAAAAGGATAGAAAAGGAAGTGTTACTCTTAAGAAGTGGGAAGGCTGTTCCTATTCTAAAAAGTATTAGTGGTCAGTGGGTGAAAAATAATGATTTACACAACATTATTAGTATAAGTACCACTGCAAAATTCACTTGTTCTTTTCCTTTACCCATTACAAATGAGATGGGATTTATTAGGAGTATCATAAAAGACAACTGGAAAATACTTTTAGGAAACTCAGATTTGATTAAGGTCATTGGCCCTTGTCCATCTTTCACTTATAAGAGGGGAATTAATCTAAAAAGTCTTTTGGAACAAGGATCAAGTGTGTACAATGACCACAGTGTAAATGTAATTCAGAAGAAGGGCAGTTACACATGTAACAATTGTAGGCAGTGTAGATATATGAGTAACTCATCTTCGGGCTTTTTTAAGCATAACAAAAAACTATTTGGACAAAAGGTTTTTTCGACTGTAATAGTGATATGATAGTTTATGTTGCACAGTGTCTGTCCTGTCCATGCTATTACATTGGAAAAACTATTAGATGTCTAAAAAAGACGCATATATGAACATCAACTAGCTATAAGGAAGGAAGATGATAAAAATGCTTTAGCTTGACATGCTAGTGTGTGCAAACATTTCAAGAAATTCGTTTTTTCAGTTTTGGACAATGTGAGTTGTGAAATGTTTTCTGGTGATTATAAAACTAGATTGGAATGTAAAGAAAGTATATGGCAGATAAGTTTGGGTGCAGATAGTGTGCCAGGTCTTAATGATGTTATTAATTTAAAGTGTTTTTTTTACAATATATGTAAAATATGTGACATTTTATTTACACATACATTTTGTAGTATATGTGTTTTTTTAGTATGTAAACGTATATGAGTTTACACAGTTTTATTTGACTTTTTAAAAACTGTACCTTTAATGTCTATTTCAATGTTGCACTACTAATTAATCATGTGATTTAATTGTTTAAAGTATTTAAATGTAAAAAAAGGGTAGATGGATGTTTTCTGAAGAAGTTCACGATCATTAAATATGAATGAAAGCTTAATGAATTGTCCGTGCTTTCCTGAGGAATAGTGATGGTTTTGATCTTTGCTTTTTTTGTTTTAAAGTATGATTTTTATTACATTCCTATCCATTCAAACTTCATGCATTTCTTAAGGTTTTGTGTGTCTGGATCACATTATCACTTCTCTTACTTACACTTTGGACTATCTACTGCACCAAGAGTGTTCACAAAGTATCTAGCTCCAGTTACAGCTCACTGCAGGCTATAGGATATCCACATTTTATCACATTTAGAAGACTTGCTTATTAACTTTGCAGAGTCTTTGTCATACTGCCATGAATCTCTGTCTTTTGATTCCATGAGAACATTCAAACGTTTTTTCTTGACTCCTTCACACAGTATTGTGTTCTGGGATGTCAACTAGACATCTCAATTCAAAGAGCTTTTCTTCCACAGGAAAGCAATAAATCTGTATCAAGATCAATTTCTAAGGTTTTCCACTCAGACTTCAGTCACAACGAGGGGGTACCTCAGGATTTTGGGTCTAGTGGCTTCTATGATTGCCTTGATGTCCCTGGCAAGACTTCATGTGAGAAAGATGCAGTGGTATCTGAAGTCTCGTTGGTCCTGGTGACAACACCCCTGTCTTTTCAAATCCTAGTTCTGGGGTTTGTCAGAAGGGAAATCACTTTGTGAAGACAAAAGATATCCCTAGATCCACATCTCACCTTCTCCCTCCATAAACCAAAGAAGTCAGTCATCATAGATACCTCAGACTTTGCTTAGGGAGCAGTTTCAAGAGGGATAAAAGTGCAAAGTGTGTGGGATACGAAGATAGAGGTCCCTGAGACCTGTTTAAGTTGATACAGATGATACCACATTCAAGTGCTATTTCAACAAGCAAGGGGGAACCAGGTCATACCCCCTCTGTAGACTAGTCATGTTAGCTTGGGATATAGCTTCACAGCACAATCTCAGTGCACAGGTATCCTACATTCCTTCAGTCAAAACTGTGTGGCAGACAAGTTGAGCAGGACAGGGCCAGATCCTTATAACTAGAAACTAGATCAAGGGGTCTTCCAAGGTTTGATCCAGCTGTGGAGAGTTCTTCAAGTGCACCATATTGCCTTCTTCTCGGAACAATCAGCTGGCAAGATTCTGATCCAGGACTCCATGCAAAAAGGCCTGAAAGATATATACCTTATCCTTTCCTAGGAAAGGAATGTTCCAATATGCTTTCCACCCTATCCACTAATTTCCAGGGTGCTTCTGAAGATGCCGAAGGAATCCCCCAAGATCATTGTGCGACTCCCTTGTGGCCCAGGCAACTGTGTTCCCCTTCTGTTTGAAATGACCAGGTGCAATTACCGCAAGCTTCTTCATGGAATGGATCTACGCACACAAGACCAGTGGTGCTTTTAATCATCCCAACCACAATCAACTTCAACTGACTGGATCTTATCTCCCTTTAGGTATCTGTTTTCTGAAGATGTGAAGCAGGTACTAATGGAGGCTACTAATCATATATTAGCAAATCGGAAAGTTTTTCTGCTTGGTGCTAACAATATAACCAGCATCCATTCTGTGCTAGTTTTTCTCTGGTTTTACAATATTTGTGTGAGTTACTATCCTGTGGCCTTTTTTACTTGTTCTTTTGGAAATTGCCAGGGGCAGTTACCTCAAGCTTCCTCACAGACTGGCCATTTCAGCATATCTGCCCATTTATCCTCCTCTTTCAATGCATTCTCATGTTAATATGTTTTTTGAAAGGGGGTTTGCATAAGAGGCCTCCAAGAAAACCAGTGGCCCCCTCCTTGAGATCTTAATTTTGTGTTAGAGAAGTTAACACTTACCCCATTTGAACCAGCTAAGCTGGCTAACTTGAGGTTCTTAACATGAAGACCGTCTTACTGATTGTTCTGACCTCTGTAAGAAGGGTATCTGAGTTGCAAGCTCTTATAGTAAGTCAACTCATTTTCCACTGAGACAGGGTCTCATTGAGAAATAATATTTTTGATGTGTTGTTTATGCCATTGCGTGACTATTAATTAATTAATTTATTTATTTATTTATTTGTTCTTCTCATTGTCTTGTTAGGGCTCACCCACCACTTCTCTTTTGTCGAGAAAGCTCTGAAGGGCTTGGCTCCAAACCTGTCTTTTTAGTCAGCTAAGCTTGAACTGACTAACAGTTTATGCACATGGAAGGTTCCCTGAAGCTTTGAAAGTTGGCCGACTGTTATATCCTTTGCAGGATATAACCCCTATAGTTAAGGCTACTGCAGCATTGATCATTCAAACATCTACTGTTATAGTAAGTTTACTTACACAACTGTACTTTCTAAATTTTACTTTATCAGGATGACAGGTGAAGTTTGTAGTTGAATCATGTTTGATTTGGTTCCACTTCATATCATCAAATTATCATTTCATCGAATTTCAAATCATCGAGACCAAATTGTCAAACTCATTTTGTCAAACTCATATCATCAAATCTCAAATCATTGAAAACTATAAATCAGCTAGAAATAACATACCACAGAGTTTTTACTGTGTTTATGCAGGGGGGCAAGCCCCCCTGCACCCCCCATGTGGGAGGCTCCGCCCCCACACACCCCGTAACTTAAACATACCAACTCCAAGGTCGCACTACAGTGGGGGAAAAAGGTAATTTCCTACCCCACTGTAGTGCGACCTTGGAGTTGGTATATTTAATTTACTAGGGGTGTGGGGGGTGCAGGGGGGCTTGCCCCCCTGCATAAACGTAGTAAACAGTGTCTGGGATGTTATTTCTAGCTGCTTTATAGTTTTCAGTGGTTTGAGATTCGATGATATGAGTTCTCGACGAAATGAGTTTTCGACGATTTGGTCTCGATGATTTGAAATTCGATGAAGTGATAATTCGATGATATGAAGTAGAACCGTTTGATTTACATCTGTAATATAACCTACTACAAAGCTGTATGTCAAATGTTATTAATATGAACTGTACTATTCCTGTCTTTACAAAGACATGCATCTAGAGCATTTCTCCCCAGACCTTTGCTGAAAATTGGCTCGTTCCAAACCGGATTTTCTCAGTAAACAAATACTAAATAAATAAATATTAAAAATTGCTCTTAATTGCACTTGCCTAATGACAGTTTGATTTTTGTCACTTTCTTTTTGTACTCGTAATTGAGTTATTGTTACTTTCATTTTGATTCATATTTGTTTACTTTGTGTGAGGGCTCAAGTCATGGCTAAAAAGGGTCCAACGACCAGTTCACCCACCAGGTTAAAAAAGTCAAAATAAGTAAATAAAAAAATAATCTGGGTCTAGTTGTTTGCAGAGGCTGTGTGTTCTGAGCACATTTTCTAGGCCATCTTAGTTTAGCAAAACCCATTTTCCGCGTCAGTGAGAGTGTAGTGTTTATGGTCATTGGCTGGTTAGGGTTGCCAGGGCTTGGAGTAAGTACCTCATTGGTTCTTTTGAGCCTTTTTTTTTAATTTGTTTCAGATTTCAACCTTCTGTTACTTAAGAAGTTAACTTTTGAGTGTTTCTGCCATTTCAAACAGAGCTAAATGGAGAAGAGGCACTGACCAAAACTCTAATCTGTGATATATAACAATAAGTATCCTGTCCTGTATTTTTGCTTATTTTTACTAGTTATTGCTTATTCTAGATATTTATAGCACTTTTTATTGTCTGCTGCATACTTTTTACTGTATTTTATAGCTATAAACTAATCTGCATGGTTGTACTAAAATTGTCTGCCTCACAAGGCCTGATAAATAAGGTTTTTACTGTCACACTTTGTTTGTAAATCTTTTCTGGCTACTTTCACTGTGTGTAAGGTATTAACTGGAAATTTTCTCCATTTGTTAAACATCTGTTTGTTTGTTATGATTTCCTGCACATGAGTGTATTATACAACTGATTTGATTGCAATTAAAAGCATTCTCTAGAGTCTCCTTGCTCCTTTATCTGTTTAAAACAATTTAGGGGCTCACTGCTGTTTTTCTGCTGTGATAAACATTTCTGTAGTGTTTTCTGCCTAAAATAGTGTAGGTAGTAGCTGTAGCATTGCCCATATTCAGGACTGTGTTTCTGGGCCTAGATGTTTGTTTGCAGAGGCTGTGTGCTCTGAGCACATTTTCCAGGCCATCCTAGTTTAGCAAAAGCCATTTTCCACTTCAGTGAGAGTGTAGTGTTTATAGTCATTGGCTGGTTAGGGTTACCTGGTCTAGGGCTTGGATTAAGCACTTCAGTGGTTCTTTTGAGCTTTATTTTTTAAGTTGTTTCAGGTTTCAACCTTCTGTTAAGAAGTTACCTTGTGAGTGTTTCTGCCGTTTCACACAGAGCTAAACGGAGGAGGGGCACTGACCAAAACTCTGATCTGTGATATATAACAATACGTATCCTGTTTTCTTTTTTGCTTATTTTTACTAGTTAATGCTTATTGTAGATATTTATCACTTTTATTGTCTGCTGCATACTTTTTACTGTATTTTATAGCTATAAACTAATCTGCATGGTTGTACTAATATTGTCTGCCTCACAGGGCATGATAAATAAGGTTTTTACTGTCATATTGTTTGTAAATATTGTGTAGCTAGTTTCACTGTGTGTAAGGTATTAACTGGAAATTGTCTCCATTCGTTAAACATCTGTTTGTTTGTTCTGATTTCCTGCCAAGGAATGTATCATATAACTGATTTCTTTGCAGTTAAAAGCATTCTCTAGAGTCTCCTTGCTCCTTTATCTGTTTTAAACTTTCATTTAGTGGCTCACTGCTGTTCTTCTGCTGTGATAAACATTTCTGTAGTGTTTTCTGCCTAAAAATCGTTTCCCACCCTGCCTCCCTATTGGTATCTTGTTCTTATACTTAGCGGCTTTGTAGTTGCCTGCCCCTATTGTAAATTTGATCTGGGACACTTCTCTCAGTCTAGTGTCATTAGCTCATTCTACCTAATACAGAGAGAACATTTGAGAATGCCAACCCACTTAGTTTCTTAACCTTGAATTATCTTCTGTTTCTCCTTTCTCCCTTTCCACTTAACACTTTGCTAAAATTTATCATTGCTAGAATCTCATCGTGTTCTGACTGAGTGTGCTTCTCAAACAGTCTGCAAATATAGAGCTGATAAGTATATTTTTGGCACTTTTTAACTGTTCAGAGTTGAATAAAACAAAAATTTAATTCAGTTCAGAATACTGTTTGAATAAATTGCATTTATTTAAACCGTATTTGCTGTAATATTGCTAAAACTCAAGTGTTCTAGCTTGCACTGCATTTGAATTGTTTTTAGTGCTGTTTTAGCTGCTTTTATGTTAAAACAAGTTCTAAGCTTGTTTCCTGCCTTTCCTGTAATTAGTCTAGTCCAGATACAGGCTTGCTGTATCCAGGCCTGTTTATAAGCTTCTGAGCACCCCCAAGCCTTTCTGTGATGGAGGGAAGCCTTCTAGCTTATCAGTGGGAGTTAAGCACTAGTTAGCCTATCTACCAGAAGAGGAGTGGTTTTCTGGCCCAGAAATGGTAGTGTATTGGCCATTTGGGCAGTTTTTCCATCTCTCTCAACTTTGTGGTTTAAAAGCCTATGTTTGCGCTTGTTTCTCGCCTTTCCTGTAACTAGTCTAGTCCATAAACAGATTTGCTGTATCCAGGACTGTTTATAAGCTTCTGAGTGGTGCCAAAATGTCTGCTGTTCAATGTTTCCCTTAGATCTGCTAGTTTTCTCCTCTCCTGCACGTTTACTAGCTTATTAGTCTAGCACTTTACCAGACGTCTTGTAGTAATTATTGTAGCACACAAAAGGGCTACCAGCACTAAACGTTCTACAAGAAAACAGCTCCAGTACTTATTATTAATGTCCACCCCTCCAGGCATGTCTAAAGGTCAGTTCCCTTGGCCTTCTCCTATTAACCTGGTGAACTTCGGCATCATGAGGCAATGTAGCAACTGCCTCATGTACACTGACAATCCTCTCTTCTTACCTCCCAACACTCAGACTTGCAAGAGATGCACTTATATAGCCAAATTGGAAGCCACTCACTCTCCAGCCAAGACCAGAATAGCTGGTCAAGAGGAGAAGGTCAACACTTGCACCACACCACATGGAACACATACACCTCCAGAATACACACCAGCACTGCCTTCACATAAAAACACAAACCACACACCCACCTTCTCAGAGGCTCTCAATAAAAATCTACCCAAACAGCAGAGGCCTCCAAGGCAGAAATGCACTCAACCACCATAGCACAACACTAATCATGAGACACATAACTCTCCTAAACAGTGTGCCACTCAACCAAAGCCCCTAATGCAAAACAGCATGCCCAACACACTAGTATTAGGTAACTCTATAGTGAGGCACACTGATGTCCCACTCACTAGGATGAATAAGGAGAAAGTAACAGTCAGCTGCCTGGATCCGCCACTTAACGCACGCACTCAGGTCCCTCAACAACAGGTACAAATATGACTCTATCATTGTACATGTGGGTGTGAATGACCTGAGACATACCTCCCTGGACTACATAAAAAGTGACATGGAGAAGCTCTCGGATTATGTAGCCTAGGCGGGTATGACCCTAGCCCTGAGCAGCATCCTACTATCACCCAGAATGATATCACAGTACAAGCAGAAAATGATTGAGTTCAACAATTGGCTAAGTTTCTGGTGTCAGGGAATCCAGTAGCTGTCTGCCTGGGATGACATGACTGACAGACCTCTATGCTTTGCCAGAGATGGCCTGCATCTGTCACCCCTGGGCTTTCGGATACTGGCCAAGTGTCTTGCCACCCCTATAGTGCCTTTTTTAGGCTGTGTTCCAAAGACCAAATTATCACCGTAACAGCTAAAAACAAATGCAATCTGAGGGTCATGCTGCTCAGTGCTAGAAGTCTAAATCTCAAAATGCATTCGCTCGAAGCACTCCTTAAACTGGAGATCGACAATTGTGCTGTAATAGAGACCTGGTTCAAAGCAGCAGAAAGCACCCCTGCACTACTAGGCTACAACTCATTCCACACCTTCTGGCCCCAGAACTTGGACTCAAGTTCCAAAGGCGGTGGTGTTTCCATATTCATAAAGGATGCACACCCCTCCAGACTGGTATTCCCAACATACCACATCAGAGATACTTCAGGTGCAGCTAACATTGGGTAAGACAGCGATTTGGGTCATAGCCTGCTATAGGCCCCCAACCATGTCCCAAGACTCACACTCCACATTCCTAAGCACCCTGGAGAATATTAGGGTCCACCCTAACACACTCAGACTGGGTGACTTCAACTACCCCTCCATTAACTGCGAAAACTACTCATGTACCAATACACTTTCCCAATGTTTCCTGGAATTCATTAATTCCAATGCCCTGGAGCAGCTCATTCTTACCCCCACTAGAGGTAGCAACATCCTTGACCTGGTCATTACTAACATGGGCGACCGTTGCTCTACACCAGTAGTCAACTCCTCCCTGGTTAGATCCGACCACAAACTAATCACCTTGGAAATCCGCATCCCTCCCACCCACCCCCGCAAAGGTAACCACCATGAAAGACTTCCCCACAGCTAGCTTTGTGGGCTCCTAAAAACAGAGATGGCTAACTTCACGGCACCCGTGCAAATGGAGAATAGCTGCATAACTGCCGAATCACACACCAATGCACTGTATGAACCCGTACACAGATGCATGGATTTCACCATACCCAATAGAACCAAGATGCTCTACTCCAAAAAAAGGAAGCCAATCTTGTGGTCACCTGTCATAAAGAAACTCTACAACAGAAGGAAGACTGATACAGAATAAGGTGAAGTCCCAAGACGGGAAAAACTCCCTTATCAGCCTCAACAAAAAGTTGAGATCCCTCATCAAATCCTCTAAAGCTAGCTATCAAAACCGAATTGCAGCAGATAGTAAAGTCAACCACAAGGCCTTCTATAGTTATGTAAAGAATCTCCACGGCAATACCCAGATTTGCTCTGAGCTACTGCACAATGGTACCTCCTATAACGAGCCAACAGATATTGCCAGTATACTAGTCGACAGATTCAGTGCCAACTTTACCCCTCACTCCCCCACCAAAGGACCAATCACAATACCAGTAGATTGCCAGGCACCCAGGGTTAAAACACACTGTCCAAGGCCAAGAATGCAGCTTCTATGGGACCTGACAATATCCCTGGCTGTGTTCTACATGAACTACAGAGTGTACTGGCACCACACCTGTGTGCCCTGTTTAATCACAGCCTCACCTCAGGCTTTGTCCCTACCGAATGGCGCACTACTACAGTCATCCCTCTCCACAAAGGAGGAGTGACTATAGACCCTGGGAACTATCATCCCATTAACCTGATGAGTCTGATATGCTGTGAAACGCATCATCATGGACGTAATAAACAAGGATATAGGGAATCTCCAAACTCTGGATCCCACACAGTTTGGTTTTGTGAAGGGTAGATCATGCCTGCTGAACCTGGTCAACTTCTTTGAGTCAGTCACCAGAGCTGTGGATGAAGGCAAGGTGGTTCATACAGCCTACCTTGATCTGGCCAAAGCCTTTGATACCATTCCCCACTCAGGAATCATAGAAAAACTCACTAAGCTAGGCATCAACCCCTATAGTGGGTTGCAAACTGGCTCACAGATAGAACCCACAGTGTGAAAGTAGCTGATTCCAAGTCAGACTGCTTAACCAGTCATGAGTGGAGTCCCACCGGGTTCGGTCCTGGGTCCCCTCCTGTTTGGTATCTACTTCTCTGAAGTCCAGGCCAACACGAAGGGACTCTGGCTGACGAAGTTCGCAGACGATTGCAAGTTTGGAGCTGTTATTAACTCCCAAGTGATGGTGACATCCTGCAGAAAGACCTCACTGAGATCAATGACTGGTGTCAGAACCATGGTCTTAAGCTCAATGCCAAAAAATGTGCCATCATCCCCTTTGGGAAAAACTTGGTTCCTATATGAATTACCACATCGATGATAGTCCACTGAACACAGAGATCTAGGAACACAGGTTGACAGCAACCTCACTTTTGACCACCACATTGCCACTGTGGTCAGAAAGTCCTTCTATATGGCACATCACATTACTAAGGGTTTTGCATCCAGGAAGAAAGAGGTCATTGTCTCACTCTACTCTTCCCTCATTAGGCCAGTCTTCGAGTACAATGCCCCATTTGGCATGTATCTCACTAGACACCTGCAACAATTGGAGAGGCCGCAAAAGTACCTCACAAAGATGACCCTAGGCCTTAAACACTTGTCCTATATGGACAGACTCAAAATACTCCATCTATTCTCTGTCTCATATCACTTACTTAGAGGCAGTGTCTGCTTGACTTATAAATCTATGTCTGACCCAGCTCTGTTAGAAATGCTACATCTAAAGAAATCCCAATCCCTCCGCACCACACACTCCAGAGACCTCAACCTCATTACCACAATCAACAGAACATGCTGGAGGGACAGGTTCAGAACCCAGAGACTGCTCATGCTATGGAATAGACTTCCCATACATGTCAAACAGAGCACCTCTCTGGCCCTCTTCAAGAGAAATCTTGATGAGTGGATGAGAAATAGAAAATTCACCCCGGGGATCACTCCAGTGGCTCTACTCGACAGACGCACTGGGAACTAAGGTCAGGTGGCACGATGTCAGGTTAATCCTATGGGCTCGGCTTGTAAAGGCTCCAGGGCCATTAGCCTAATACACGCCTATGAACCCATGAGAAAAATTATTGGCATGTCTGAATCATGAAGAGCTCTGGATGGAGTAGGAATTTGGTGGAGTCCCTGTATGGGGGCACTAGAGGAAGTAGGACTGCATTTAAATATGGAAAAACTTAAACATTTTTTGCCCTTCCCAGCTTTGCATATACAGTTCCTTCCTCCCAGTTCCCTAAATGACCCTTCTTTCCTAGCACCCCATATCACCATATGAGGACACTCCCTTTCTAAGGAGAGTTTGTCTTCTGGAACCTGGGAATTGTGAGATGGATAAGCTCATCTTTTCCCTTACTTGCCCTGCCTCCAAGCACGCGCACACACACACACACACACACACACACACACACACACACACACACACACACACACACACACACACACACACACACACAAGCAGACATGCATGGAGAGTGTTCTGCAGCCACATGGGAGACTGTATGAGCAAGGCCTGCAATTCTGGTGCTGTCATGTGTGCTTCCACACACATGGTTTGGCTAGAGTCTGTTCACATTGCTCAGAAGGCCAAGATCATTTTGCTTAGGTCTGTGCATAAAAACTATTATCTGCCCTCCAGCACGAAATGTTTATTCACTAAGACCTCACTCCCCTCCCCGCTTTCCAGAATAATTAAGCCATCGCTATCTGTTTATTCCTGTCTTTAATTTCTGATTTTTCCTGCTCCCTGGCTGCTAATCAGTTACACTAATCAGACCTACTTACTCGGTCTGTACTGGTGTGCATACATTTTATATACTAGCCCAAGACTGTAGACTTATCTCCTTCTCCTAGTATGACACTGGCCATGCCAACATCATGTCTTATTTTTGTAAGGAGTATTTGCAAAAGCAGGACCTTTGCTCCTAGTGTATTGCCATAACTAGATACTGATAATCTTGAAAGTTTGATCTGAGCCACTAATAAAGCTTTTTGTAGGTTTGCATGTACTGGTGGTTTTACCATATACAGACACTGTTTGCATCTTGAATGCTGATTTGGCTACAATGCATTCTGACAAACAACTCATTTAGCTTTCATTTGAATGCTTTTAGTTTCAGTAGATTTGTTAATGCATATATGACTAAAGGCTTTGATCTTGGAGACCATGACCTCCTGATAAACTCTCTTATAGCAGCTAGCATCAGCTGACACTCCATCCCTTGTTACTGAAACTACCTTAGAAACAGATGATTCCAATGCCAGATTGCTTCTGACTTCTCTCCCCAGCACCTCTGAATGAGATTGTGCCATAGATGTCAGTTTTATCCCTTTTACTTTTCTCCCTGTTTATCAAAAACCCGACATTAGAAGTACCATAGATGATGATTAATCCTTATACAGATGACATGGTTATTTATAGGGCCATCTCTATTACAGCTGTCAAAAAAAAAAAAAACTTGAAGACTACCTAACCCGCCTTTCCTACTAGCTCATCAAAAATAAACTAATCCTTTGTCATAAAAATGAACCATGATCTTCAGAACCAGGCAAAAACTCACCTCATTTCCTATACATTGGGCCATACAATCTAAGAATAGGGAATCCTTAGAGAAAACCCCATACATTATGTACCTGCGAATCTGGCTAGACAAAAACCTGAACTTCAAGTGCCATGTCTCCAGTGGGAAATAAAAGATCAACTCACTTCCACTTACTGGCTTTATACCACAGGGCAGTTGTAGGCAAAGTTATAATGCTAGCCCGGCTAGCGTCTAGATTACCACTGATAGCAAATGCCTCCAATAAAAACCTTAACACTAGAAACTACTGCAAACAATATGTGCAGATTCAGCTCCTTAGTACCTAGTAAAAAAAACACTTCTGTAACATTCTATTTAAAGCAAAATTCCTATCATTAGTTTAGAGGTATATCCTTCTGCTGATTTGCTCAAATAATAATTTACTAATCTCCACACCTTCCCATTTTCTCTCTAGTTGACTAACCAAAGAGCATCTACAGACAACAAAAGGTTCCTTGACTTTTCTGGTAAACAAATGAAAATAAGCAAATAAAAGTATCCTAACTTCTTCTCCCAGGAAGTAAACTGCACAGCACAGACCACAGTTTCTCAATAATGGTCACACGAACATAACAGCCTTTCCCTAGCAATATCTGTTCAGTCCCTGCTTACCTAGAATTCAGAGTCCGTTCAGAAACCATTTGCAGAAACTGTTGTGTTGTAAATGCTTTCAGAAAGGTAAGATAACCTAAATACACATACCTTAACACCTTTACAAATGTATTTCCCTGCATTCTCTACACAGTTCAAGAATCACCCAGCATGGGGACGTGGCTAGCATGGTCATGGTGTAGCAGCAGATTTCACAAGCTCCACTAAGGAAAATATATCTTCACTGGAAATGTGTTTCATATCAAGAAAAAGTGGATTTATTTTTGCAGAATTTGATAGTATTCAACATTCTCTTCAGGAATATCTACTTATAAATCAAAATCGGTTATAATTTCCAGTCAAAACATTCATCTGAACAAATACCTCACTTCTGGGAGATTTTCAACATGAGTTATACTAAGCAAACAACCAGGATTCCAGTATAAAAAAGGAACTACAGACTTTGATAATAACTATTCAAGACCTCACAGCTAAGACTGATATAACTGACTATAAAATAGACAACTTTAAAGAAAAAAACTGCCAAGCAGATGGATATGCTTCATGAGGATTTAAAACAGCAAAAAATTCAAATTACTAATATTGAGGAATCATTAACAGACTTTGATGGAAGATTGCTAGAAAATGAAAACAACATAGAATTTTTACTTAAACAAAATAATTCATTACAACATAAACTGGATCATCTAGAGAATAGATCACGTCGGAATAATATAAGGATTTTTGGTCTTCAGGAAAATATAGAAGGAAACAATATGTCAAGTTTCCTTAACTCGTGGCTGCCAAAATTTCTAGAGTTACCAGAGGCTTTATCTTTTGATATAGAGAAATCACATCGGTCTCTCACATCAGGAAACAGTACCAACAGGAAACAACCTAGATCTGTCATAGTAAAATTCCTATCATCTTCAGATAAAGACTTAATTCTAAAAACAGCCTTGTCAAAATCACCTTTAAAATACAATGACTCTATCCTTCGCTTCGATAATGACTATTCAACAATGGTAATTACTAAAAGAAAGTTTTTTTTTACCTCTAATTAAAGAACTGAAAAAGGTACAGATTAAGACTCGCCTCTTGTTTCCAGCAAGGCTGAAGACTTTTTTTCCTAATGGACCTTCATTGTTTGAGGATCTTGATTCTGCTGTGACATATGTTAAAAACCACAAATTACTGGAAAAAATAGAAGAAATTGAGTGGGCTAACCCCTATCTTAAAAGAATGGGTCCTAAAACTACATGGAAATCTACTGAAAAACAAAAGAGACTAAAGAATAAATGAGAAATGCAGACTATTTATAAAACAAACTATTATTCTGGACTGTGCTTTTATTAACAAGTCTGTTTTGATATGTTATAAATGCAAGGTAAGATTTACACTGCTTTTCATATGTTGCATATATATATAATGTTTCATTCATAACTTAATTTGGTGTAATATAACATACTAAATATACCATCAGTATATTTATCATTAACACTTTAAGTATTCATTTTATATAAGTAAGCATACCATATAAAATGCATTACCTCAGTTTCTGCTTCATAGTATAAGATACTACTTAGCTGTATATTACACTTTAATTTCACACAGCTATAATATATACAGTTATAAATATTTAATATTCTATGTAAGATAAAATGAAGGGATATATTGAAAAATATAAAGTAAGGAGGGATGGAGGGGAGGGAGAGAAGAAGAAAAGTTTTTTTTTTTTATATATACATATAATTTCTTGTATATATAGCATAGTATACATAAGTCTCTCTAAACTCAAAGTAATAACAATGCATAAGAGACTCAAAGCCTTCTCTCTTCTAATTGCACTTTAAATCATAGAGAATAACATATTCTTATAACAGTTTCCTTCTCACTTCTAATCATACAGTACTGGTCAGCATTGAGCATAAACTGTGTTACACCCTCAGAGTAGAACAAGAATTCACAATGTAATTATTAAATATGTACATGATATACATTTGTTCAGGATAGGTAAATATTGGGAAGGTAGTGTAGTATCTGTGGGTTTAAATACCAATGCATACATTAGCTCTGAAAAGCTGGGAGATGTTATATGTGTTTCTATTACAAGGCTTATTATTTATATATTAATCTAAACTCTAGGGAAGATATATAGTTAAAAATAAGCATAGTGCTTTTAAATGACAAAATAGAGCAGTAGGAAAAGTTACATCATTACTTTCATGCTTTGTTTGAAAACTTTTTTTTTTGATGACAGTTTTGCAGTTTCTAGTATGGGTAACAGATATATGCTGATTCACATGTATAAAAATTTTTTTACTGAAACTTGGCTGTTTCCCGCCAAAAAAATAAGCGAGACAACTTTGAACATTCTCCTTACCTCGTGCAGTTCTCACACGAGCTAATTATTAATTTGGAAAACTTTCTACAGTTTGTGGAATCATCTTTTCTCTCTGAACTCCCACGACGATGTGAAGCAGCTGGATGACATCATCACCGTGTGACGAACATTTCCAGGAAGTGCAGAACTGTATTTTGACTGTAGCTTGGTTTAACAGTCTTTTTTGTTTTAAATCAATTGTTATTTACTTAAAATGATCATTTATATGGTCAATGATAAGATTACATATTACAATAACATAATATCTTCATCTTTTGTGACTTGAAAGGATTACAGAACAGATAAAGGAAGAAAATGTAGAAAGAAAAGAGGTGAGAGAGGAGATGGTTATGAGAGAACTGTGTGAGTATTGAAATGTAAATATCTATGTGCTTTATTCTTAGGCCCTACAAGTGTAAATACTGATGGTAACATTCATTTTTTTTCATGTATGTTTATGTGTGTGTGTGATATGTATGTGTGTGTGTGTGTGTATATATATATATATATGTATGTGTATGTGTGTGCATATATATATATATGTGTGTGTGCATATATATATATATATATATATATATATATATATATATATATATATATATATATACACATACATATATATATATATATATATATATATATATATATATATATATATATGTATATGTATAAAATATATATATATATATATATATATATATGTATATGTATAAAAAAAAAATATATATATATATATATATATATATATATATATATATATATATTTTTTTTTTTTTTTTCTCTCCCTCATCTTTTTTTTGAGTTATCACTGCATACTATGATTATGGTTACCATACTCAAAGTTAATATCTACACAAATTCGTGCAATCTTTATATTTAAGTGTCATAAGTAAGGTTATGCATATCATTTCAGAATGTTTGTTTGCATAGCAAAGAATTGAATAACAAAAGTGGTATACTAAAAAGAACTTTGCAAACAGATATCTTATTCTGCCAATAGTGAAAGCGGTTGTATATAAACATGTTTATAGTGAACACATCCCATTTGGGGGTGATACACTGTTTATTTAAATGATATACTGTTTATAATTACACCTACGTCTTCTAAATAGTCATTCTAAATATAACTATTCACACGGGATCCTAACTACATGTTAGCCTTGTTTTACTTTTTTTTCCTCTCTCTCTCCCTCTCTTTTCTCTCTGTCTTCCCTCTCGTGTTCATGTATATAAGTTAAATAAAGGGAAGAGATATAATGAGAGTTACAAACATGTTAATACAAAATAGAATTACATCTAAACAAACCATGGTTTGAACAATAAAATTGTGTCCTGGATAACGTATTATATCTGATAACCTAATAGAAATGTTGTTTATACAAACAACCTCTGTTATCTATGTTAATAGTAAGGCAGTGGGCTAAATTACTTAGTCCTTTTAAACAATCTGTTAGACATTTGCCTTATTTTGGAATGTAAATCATATCTTGAATCTATTAGGTTACATAGGTTTCTTATTAGATATGGTTTCTATGAATGTATAAACCTTCCAGATAACACTATATTAGAACAATTAATGATTTCATTAGAATTTGGTTATCTTAATGTTCCTAACTTAAAGTATATAAAGTATGTTATTAGTGGAGTTTGTACTCTGTTGTTACGGTTTAGGGGTTGATTTCAGTGACAGATGTCATTGGGACTAGGAGGTTATAACTCCAGGTGGGGAGTATTGGGGTGTTTGTTTTTATGTAGTGTATGTAATATTTTTTTTAAAAAAGAGTTTTTTTGATATCCAGAGTAGCTTATTTACAGAAAATATAGAGAATAAAGCTCAAGGAATACATTTTTTTTCCTAAAGACATGAGATTTAATATTTATACTAGGAACAAATTCACTTTTTTGTGGAAATGTTCACATTATACATATGATATTGATATGTTACTAACACATCTTTCAGGTACAATTACATAATATGACTATGTTGAAAGGCATGTCATTTAACATAAATGGTTTGAACAACCCATATAAAAGAAGTAATTTGTTTAAATATCTAGCTTTTCATAAACCTAATATAGTATTCTTACAAGAAACCCATTTAACAAAAGATACTATTAAATTTCTAGATACAAATAAATACACAAATATAGTAAGCTCAGAATGTACGAAAAAAAAGAGGTGTAGCAATATTGTGGAACAAAACATTAGCATTACCCAGAATAATCAAAACATACCAAGACAATAAAGGTTTGCTTTGCTTGGCTGTAATTGAGATGGGTAAGAAACTATATACATTAATAAACAACTATCTGTTACCTGGTATTGGTATTAATACTGTTAGACACATATTGAATCAAATAGTTTCACTATCTGAGGGACATATCATTATGGCAGGTGACTACAATGGTATCTTAGACCCTAAAGATACAACCACTTTAGGAAAAAGAAAAATTACAGCACAAGCTAAACAAGTTATAAATTTCATAGACTTATACATACTCAAAGACATACATCATTTTGTGGATCATAACTCATTATGAACCCATGTTCACGTGGATTTCCTCCGGGTACTCCAGTTTCCTCCCACATTCCAAAGACATGCGTCTGGAGCATTTCTCCCTGGGCCTCCGCTGTAAACAGGCTCTGTGGAACCTAGTCGGACATTCCCGGTCAACAAATGTTAAATAAAAATAAAAATCATTACAATACACATTCTATTCTAATAAATACAAAACATATTCTGGAATTGATAGAATATTTCTTTCTACACAGATAATGAATAACCTGACCAGTAGCAAAATAATATCCTCCCCAATCTCGGACCATAATACTATCATATTTGAACTTAATATTAATAACACCCATAGTGTCCAAATTAAAAGGATTCCAGCATATCTCACACAACTTAAGGATTTTTAATTATTCCTAACAGAAAAGACACAAAACTTCATTAATATAAACTCAGCATCAGACATACATGACATAGTTATTTGGGATGCCCTAAAAGCATATTTGTATGGACAAATGAACAAATGGTTTCATAATAAGATGAAAATTTGGGATAAAGATATAAGAATAATACAGGATAAACTGGACTCACTATACACAAATAATAAAGACAACTTGTCTTCAAAGAATATAAGGGATGAGATATACAAACTAAATGAGGAATATAGATCTATCCTACATCATAAAACAAAGATAACACTAGATAAATATAGGTTTCTTGCTTATTCTGTAAATCCTAAACATCTATCAAACCTTAAGAATAAGACCAAAAGATTAAATAAATATAATTATATTAAAGAAATACATTCTGCAAAAAAGAAAAGAGAAGTACATAGTATACAAGATATATTAGAAGAGTTTAGATGTCACTTTGATGAAATTAATCCACACAACAAATTTAAACACAAGATAACATAAGAGATTATATTAACAAGAATATATATAATAAACTAAACAAACAAATTGAAGTTATTGATAAACAAATTACTTTATCAGATATACAAAGTCAAGTAAGTAGGCTTAAATTAAACAAAGCTCCAGGTAACGATGGAATTATTCCTGAAATATATAAGATAATGCCCAAAATGGCTATTTCCTTACTACACAAAGTATATAATTTGGCCTAAAGTGATAATATTACACCCCATCCTGGAAATATACATTTATATCCCCTATTTTAAAATCAAGTAAATACACAAAATTCTGTTCTTCATACAGACCAATATCTTTACTGAATATCAATTATTAGATGTTTATGAATATATTCTCAGAAAGAGTGAAGAAATTCTTACCCCACTTAATAGACAAAGAGCAGACATGATTTATAACTAACAGAAGTACTTTTGATAATATAAAACTAACCCTAGCTATTATAGACTTCTCACAAAGGAAGAAAGGGAACTTATCATTAATTAGTCTTGATATTAATGCGGCCTTTGATTCTATTAACTGGATCTGTCTATTTACTCTTTTGGAATGCTTACATTTTTCACATAATTTTATTAATCTTCTAAAACATTTATATGAAGAAACCTATGCATATATCAAAATAGGGTCATATATTTCCAATAAAATATCTATTACAAAAGGCACCAAACAAGGATGTCCTCTCCCCTCTACTATTTATTTGATCATGGAACACTGGGCAAATGAAATAAGAAGTGTAAAATCCACAAAATAGCTGCTCACAAATGAAAGATTTAGAAACAAACAATCCAGTCAAGCGCTTTCGCCTGGGCTCTTCCAGGCTTTATTAAGACAAAACCACAGGGAATGTGCATTCATTATATACATATGCTACTCTAATAATTCAATTATGTATTTAATTAATTAATTGAGTTATTTCCATTGTTTGAAAATGTCTTGGTATTTAAAGGTACATGTTGTAGATGGAAGTTAAAACAAAAGCAAAAACAAAAGCGCTTGACTGGATTGTTTGTTTCTAAATCTTTCATTTGTGAGCAGCTATTTTGTGGATTTTACACTTCAAATAAAATAAAGGTATTCGCAAGATATTCGGATCCTGGTGATTTCTTCGGTCGTGAGCTGTTGGTTTTGTGCTGTTTCTGCCTTTGGTTCTAAGAATTTGTGGTGTGTCTCGTAGTAGCATGGCCGAGAATCCAGGAAACACGGACTTCAACAACACGCCTACTGTGTTAAACAGCAATGATGACGACGAACGTCCGGATGATGCGCCTGTAACCAGGGGGGAGTTTAAACAAGTTATGTGTCTTCTCTCCCAACTGAGTAGTTTGTTGCTTAATGAAAGCAGCAATGTATCAGCAGGTTTGCCGCCCAACCAACAACATTTAAGGGACTGTAACGAGCCTGTGGTCAAACGAAAGAGAAATGCTCTAGCAGAAATTACGGAAGATTTTAACGGGTCATGTTATGCAGTTCAGGAGCAACAAATAAAGGGTCCCACGCCATCGTTAAAGCAAGGAACTACATTTACTGATTTTAACATCAAAAAATGGACTAGCAAACACTTTAAGTTTGCTGAAGGTACTGTGCACTTTAATAAAAACAACAATTCTAGTAATGTTCAACTTGAACAGCTGGTATCTGATTTTAACAGTAAGCTGTACTCATTTAAGTCGGTTCAGCTAGAAATAGAGTACCTGACTGAGTGTATTAGGGTGGAACGCATACCAAAAGGGTTGCGTTTCAATAAATTACCGAATAATGCAGTACCAGGCTCTAAGTTATTTAAAGAAATTACGGATTTGTTTAATAGAATGGGCATGGAAATGCTAAAACTCATGATAACAGATTACGAAAGTAGAGCGAACTCACTTCTTGCTGACATTAATGCTATTAACACAAGTATTACTGATAACATTAACTTTTCCAGCATCAAAAGGGACTATGAAAAATCATTTATAGAGGTAGATAAGCACTGTGACAGGATTGTACAAAGAAAAATTAAAAAACTGGAAAGGTATTTACAAGAGTATAATAATGGGGTTGCATATGTTTTTTCAAAGGGAGCTGATAGATCATTTTCTGGAAGATACAATTATGGAAACATGCCAAGAAGAGTGAACAATGATGGTCATGGAGTTCAAAATGCATTTCATACTCCAAATAGAGGAGAAAGACTACCCCAAAAAGTTAATCAAGCCCAAGAGCAGGGTTTTCATTATGCCCCAGGGAGACAGTCATACAGGGAAACAAATCAGTCAGCCCAGGGGTGGAGCAATTTCAGGAGATAGTTGCTCCAAGGTCTTCTGTTTTAGCAATAGAAACCATTCATTTGCCATCTTGCACAGTGGCTAAGCAGGGGAATTTTTCCATTTATAATTATACTGATGTTTCGGTTAACAACCTGTTTTTTGAACTGTTTAAAAAGGGTTTTCATTTTGTACCTGAGAAATTTATGAACATTTCAAAAACCATTTTGGATGTTAAGCTTTTTACCAGAAATTTGAATTTGAATATTTATTTTAGAGGTAGGCAACAGGTAAAAGATCCACTACAAAGAACAAGTACTTTTAACCCACCCCTCCACCCTGTCTTAAAGGTATTTGAGGACATGGTAGAAACTGAACTCAGACACCTGACATCAAAAAATGCGGAATATAAGGTTAATAACTTTACCAAGGACTTCTATGAGACTATAAGATTTTTTAGGAATGAGGAAATCAGACCAATGAAACCAGATAAAGGAGGTGGGGTTGTTCTCATGTATAAGCAAGATTATGAAGCACATATTGCTAACATTTTGCATGACACAGAAAAATACACAGAAGTTTCAGTTAATGAACGCAATGTTGCGTATTCAAAAATAAGGCTTATGCTAGAGGACCATCTCATGCAAGAAGTTTTGAATGAGCAATTGTTTAACTATCTCTTAGTGCAAAAACCCCTGACGCCAATTATTTTTGGCATCCCAAAGGTTCATAAAGGCCTTGATCCTTTAAAATTTAGGCCTATAGTTGCAGGCGCAAAGGGTATTACTGAACCATTAGGTAAATTTATTGATATATCAACGAAAAAATTGGTTTCATCAATAGAAAGCCTTTGCAAAGACTCATGGGAATTTCTTAAAGGGATAAAAAGTGAATATTTCAGCATGACTAATTACATGATCACTATTGACATTGTCGATTTATTCCCTAGTATTCCGCATACTATTGGAATAGAATGGTTCAGTAGAATACTTATTGAAAAATCAGGTTTCAGCAGTAACATTATAAACTTAATAGTTGAATTTATGGAGGTTATTTTGAAGAATAATTCTATTATTTTCAATGGAGAGTTATTTAAGCAGAACAAAGGGGTGGCAATGGGCACACCTTGTGCCACGGCCTACTCAAATTTAGTATTACATTTTTGGGAAAATTAATTTATTTTTTCAACAAGTTGGGCAGAGCATATTGTGCATTACAAAAGATTCCTAGATGATATTTGCATCTTGTGGAGGGGTAATATTAATGAATTTGAAGAATTCATGCAACATATTAATTGCTCTACCAGTTTTTTAAAATTTACACACAAAATAAATCCATTCGAACTACATTATTTGGACATTGTCTTAAGGAAAAACAATATATCCAAACAATTTGAATCCTGTATTTTTAGAAAGAATACATACTCAAACATGTTGTTGCACTTTGAGAGCAACCATCCATTATTTCAGAAAAGGGGGATTATAAAAGGCCAGTTAATAAGAGCATCTAGAATTTGCAGTACGGATACTCTGTATCAGAAGGAATGTGAATATTTAAAGGAACTTTTTATGGAAAAAGGATATCCAAACAGTATGTTTGAAGCTTTATTTAATGAAATATCCCAAAAAAGGTTCACACAGTTTCCCCCATTACTTGGTATTACAAGGTCCCAAGAACCTGTTACTAGAATGAATAAGGACAAGACAAAAAATCTTTCTTTTTTATACACATATAACACAAATAATGTGGAGATAGAGAACATTATTTGTAAATTTTGGCCTGTTCTTTCCATTAATGAAGATCTTAAGAAAAGTATTCCAAACAAACCACAATTTGTTAGAAGAAGGGACTGCAACTTAAAAGAATTATTGGAAAGGCAAGCACTATCTAGCAATAGGGAAAACCAACTCACCAGGGGAACCTATAAATGCAATGCTTGTAACCAATGTTGCTATATACTAGATAATAAAGGTATTTATTTAAAATCTAGAAACATAAATTTGTTCCCATCAGGTCATTTTAATTGTAATTCAAAAGGTGTGGTTTACTTGGGATTTTGTCAACACTGTTTATGTTTTTATGTGGGAAAAACTGAAAGAGCTCTAAAAAGAAGAGTATACGAGCACATTTATGAAATCAAAAATAAAAAAGAATCAAATGCATTCTACAAACATTCTTTAACTTGTAATAATATGTGCTTAAAATTTTTTGTCTTGGAACAAGTTTTTAACAGTGTAAGAGGGGGGGGGGACTGGGAAGCATCCCTGGAATATAAAGAATTGTTATGGCAAATAAAATTGAATGCCACAAGAATACCAGGGCTTAATGATGCCATTAGTATTAATAGTGCTCTTAAACTACGTAGGGCCAAACTATAGTTTACCCATAAAATTGCAATTATGTAAAAAATGTTAGGGTTCAAAATTATCATAATTTTAGTAAAACAATTGTTTTTAGTAGTTTTTAGCAATTTTAGGGAGACATATTGTATCAAATGATGTTCTTTGCATTTTTTTATATTATTTGTTTGTATCTAATAAGGTAACATAGTCCATTTTTGAAGCTGTAATAAATTACAATAAAATGTTAGGAGTACGATTTTATGCACAGTACTTATTTATAAGCATATATATTTATTAATTATATTCATAATAATAATGTTTTATCAATTTTATTTATAAATATGTAAATATTATTTAAATCAATATATATTTATCAGTTTTTAATATTGAATATTTAATATAAGATTATTTAACACACTTAACAGATTAAATTTTATTTTTATACATGTGGGACCCTGAAAATGATAAGGATTTTGTTTTTGCTTTTGTTTTTGCTTTTGTTTTAACTTCCATCTACAACATGTACCTTTAAATACCAAGACATTTTCAAACAATGGAAATAACTCAATTAATTAATTAAATACATAATTGAATTATTAGAGTAGCATATGTATATAATGAATGCACATTCCCTGTGGTTTTGTCTTGATAAAGCCTGGGAGAGCCCAGGCGAAAGCGCTTGACTGGATTGTTTGTTTCTAAATCTTTCATTTGTGAGCAGCTATTTTGTGGATTTTACACTTCAAATAAAATAAAGGTATTTGCAAGATATCCGGATCCTGGTGATTTCTTCGGTCGTGAGCTGTTGGTTTTGTACTGTTTCTGCCTTTGGTTCTAAGAACAAATGAAATAAGAAACAATAAAGAAATAGAGGGTTTGGAAATGTATAAAGACAATATAACCAAAATCCAGTTGTTTGCGGATGATGTTCTTATCACCACAAAGGGAAATGACTCCTCAATGATGTCATTATATGAATCAGTTAAAACGTTTCAAATGATGTACGGTCTATCATTCAATGACAATAAAACAAAAATTCTACCCATATATCCTAATAATAAAAAAATTAAAAATAGGATGATATGAAATAATACATATCACATTGCTAACGCAGATCAAATCACATATCTTGGAATCATTCTTGCCAAAGACATTAAATCAATAATTCAATTAAACTATAACAAATGTTTACAAAATATCCAAGAATTATTTTCAAAATGGAATACAATAATATTTACTACTGAAGAAAGACTAACCATTATAAAAATGATAATTTCTACCTAAAATCTTATACATAATACAATCCATTCAAATTCTACCCTCAAAAAGGTTTATAAATAAACTAAACTCTTTAATACTAAGATTCCTCTGGTCACAAAAAAAAAACTAGAATTACTATTAATCAACATACTAACAGCTGGAAGAATGGTGGAATAGCTTTCCCAGATCTAAATCTCTATTCGATTTCTGCTATAATCAGATCAATTTCTCATCTCTTAGATATAACCTATTTAGCTAAATGGAAATCTTTATGGGAAGTATCAGCCATGGAACTTATAATGAGACCAACATCATATCAACTAGAATTCATAAACACACCTTTTATATGGATCTTAAAAGAATATTTTATCACACATACTAATCCTAATCATACTGCCAGTTACATACATATTATTATAATTAACTTTAGAAACTTTGTATATAAACATGTTAAATATAAAGACTACTTTTTTTGTTATTTCCTATAACATATACACAAGAGACTTTTGTTACCTCAGATATTAACAAAATTTCTCAACTAAAAAACAATGAACTCAAATACTGGTTCCAGCTAACTTATGAATACAAGACTAGTTCAATGGATCATATTATACACGAATATAAACGTAATAATTCCTCATGGTTAGATATACAAACACTTGTACTATATCTTGATAATAAGCTGAAACTAGCTTCATCAACTAGCAAACATGACACCAGGATATTATTACAATTTCTTCAACCAACATTATTACACCAGCATACATATTCAGGTAGTCTCTCCTTTATTTATAGACTTTTAATAAAATAAACATTTTCTTGCACACACAACCACTGGAGTTATTATAGTTTAATTACTCACAATTCCCCAAGTGAGCACAATAAGGTTAATATGCTACAATCAGCTGGGAAAACATCATTTTCTCTGAAATGGAAGATTTACACATGGATGTTCATGAATAGATCCTTTTGTACACCACAAATAATGGGCAAAAGTAATAAAAAACAGAACATCTGTAATAGATGCAGCTCTAATGTAGATATTAACTGGGCACATATGTTTTTTGACTGTCCAACCTTAAATATATTTTGGAATAAAGTAAATTACTTTTTACAAGCACTTTTTTCAGACAACTTCATATTGAATAAATCATTAATCATATTTAATACACCTGTTCCACAATGTGTTAGGAAAACCAAATACTCATTACTATGGACTATATTGACAGTGGCTAGAAAGATCATAACAAAAAATTGGATTTCAAAACATCCTCCTACATTCTCTGAGTTTACTAATTTATTAAAAGAAGTTAGTCATTTACAGATAAGAACCATAACCTCTAGAACATCTAGAAAGACATATGAATATCATTTATGGGTTAACTTACAAAATATGTAGGAAAAAATTATCATTTCGCATAAAGGTAATTCACTTTCCTTGTCATTCATGGGAACAAGTTACAAAAGGAAGGTTATAGTGTATGTTAATGTATAAATACTGGATATCTATGTACATACTTTAGTTTGTTTGCTTTCTTATTCATATATTCATATTTAAATGCTTTAAATATATGTTATCAATTTGTAAATCTATGATGTAAATTATCTTATATACATCTATGTGATTGTTTACATTATAATCAAAATCAATAAAACTGTTTAAAAAAAAAAAAAAAAGAATCACCCAGCACCACTTAATCGCACCTTTTCCCTTAAAATGGGACTATCCCCTTTATTTCTCTGTTCTTCCCCACCATTAATCTGATGTGTCTAATGTAAATAACATTTTGTACTGAAAGTTTTTACAAATCCATTCATGTGTTTATATTGTTCTTTTGCAAAAAATAATATCTGCTATATTAGTTGCTGTTTCTGTCTGCCTCTCTTTTTACAATGTACCGTAGCTGATTTTTAATGATGTTATCTTTTCAGCTGTGTACTTTCTGTGTCAATAACTGTTTGCTATTCTCTTGGGGGCAAAACCTGAAAAAGGTCTGCCATGATTAGTATTCTGTCTGTTTAACAGATGAAAATAAAATAATAATTTAAATATTTGTCTTCAGTAGTTTAGGAGCTTACTAGGCTAATGACCATAGGGCCCTTACAAGCCTATCCAAGTTTTACCCTTATTTCCATGATCAACACCTATCACCCCTGTCCAAGAGGGACATAAGTGGAATCCCTGGGGTGAATTTACATTTACCCATCCAGTCATCCAGATTGCATTGGAAGTGTGCCATTGAGGTGCTCTGCCTGCATTATTTATTAGTGTTGTGTGCCATAATTTGCTGTTTGCCTTAGTAAATTCACTTTCATTATAAGTGTTGACTGTTGGTATTCCAGTTTCTAAATGTACCCTCTTACTGATGGTGCTATGGAAATTACACTTTTAGAAATAAAAGCCTTTCATGTGAGCGAGTGTAAGGGGTTCTTTGTGGCTGATTATAGGTATGTGTATGTTTTTTTTTGTGTTTGGGGAAGGGGATCTGAATGTCTATGTGTCTGTATGCTTGGGAAGTGCCTGTGTTGCCACAGTGCTTAGCCTGCTAGTGAGAACTCTAGTCTGGCCAGGTCTGACAGAGCACTGCTCATGTCAGAGACATGGTAATTAGATGCTAATTAAGTATTTCTCTGTGTGGCTTTACCTTGTCTCTGAATCAGAGATTCTCAGTGTTACTGTATTGATTAAGCTGTGTTAGCCACTTAATACTGGCTGTGGGAGTCACTCTGAATCCTAGGGATTGTTACTGTGTTAATTAACCTAATAAGAGTGTGAAGGATGGTCATCTAGCTGTATTAACTCCTACCTCATGTTATGGTACTATTTCTCAACACTTACGTACTATTTAAGTTTTCTGTTGTTTATTGTTCCTTGACATCTGGTAAATTATTGTCCAGTTAGGCAATAATCCCCTAGATAACATGGACAAGTGTTTATGGACTACAAGTTGTTAGCTCTGCTCCATTTCTGTTGTGTTATAGGTTTTATTTTTGCAAAATTTCTCTTCTGTGTTTAATTTGTCTAGCCATTGTATTTGCTTTTTCTGACCACCAGTCTTATTTGATTGTTATCATTAACTGTTCATCCCTCCTTATTTTTGTAGAGCTCCCCATATGCTGGGGTCCTAGGACCTATGTCACTGTGCCTATTCACTCAGTGACCACTTAATTCCTAGTGGATGACTCAGTGCCCTTCAGATCAGACTGCTGTGTAATGGTCCCAGTACAGTCACAAGCCATAGTTTCCAGGATCCATTTTACTATTGTTTTCTGATTTTTCTTCTTAGCTTCAGCAGATATCTGACTCAGTAGATGGTCTAACACTGTTTCTCTGACCATAGTTTGCTAATTTAAGAAGTGTCTGTCTATTAAGGACATTCATAAGAAGATACTGACTCTTCCAAGTGTACGCCTGTCTGTTTAAATATGTAATCTCAGTGTCATGACTCATACCATGGATTACAAACAGTGAACCAAACTCCCTCACTACATTTCCTTTGGGAAGGATATATTCTTATGCAGATGAGATGTGTCATTGTTTGTATTAATTCATTTCCTCAACAACAAATCTTGTAGACCACTCAACCCCAGTTACCTGCAGTGTTAAGCCCTGCACAGGAGCATGCGTAAACTCCAGTAATGAAAGTGAACGTGAAGTCACAGGAGCAAAGTTTCCTTATGTCTTCTATAATGTGATTGAAGATGATGTGCATTTTACTAATATTTGAAATTAAATTTGTAAATGAAAAATGCAATATGAGTTTTTGGGAGCTGCAAATGTAAATGAAGTACTTGCATCAAATTGCAATTTGTATTTTGTGTTATTTTCTGTAACATGTTCAGTACATCTAAGAAATATGTGTGCTTATAGCTATTCAGATAAAGAGTTTTCATATTTGTTTATTCTGGATTTCTTGTTCTTCTTGGCTGCCACTTGCAACAGCTGTAACCACAGTCTCACACTTCTGTTTCTACTGTGCACTTCAATGCTCAAAGTGAACTCAATTGTCTGCTTTTCTGAGTCAGATCTCTTATCAAAGAGTGTACTCTCCTTGGGGACATGTTTAGCCTCACTACCATTGTGCCAGAATTAATGCTTTTAAAGATGAAATGTGTAAGATAATTTAATTCCCAAACAAACTTTTTAGAGTACTGGATTCTGATTTACCATTGCCTAGATGCTTATTTCCCAGCGCAGTTAGCGTGGCATTTGTTATTCTTAATGCCCCTGATAAAACGAAGAAAGCTTTCCCTAGGGTAATCCCTTCCAGGTGCATTGTAGCTTTTCAGAAGTGCATGAACTGTACTGGGTGGACTAGATGCTAGTAAATCCTTTTCAAACCTTGGTGATCAAACCCTGCTGCTGTTCCGTCAGTGCTTTCCTGGACTTGTTTAGAATGATTCTTCCTGACCGTAGTCGAATATTGAGCTAGCATTGCAAATGGACTGCAAGTAAATTGAAACAAAATATGAAGGGCAGAGTTCCAACTGAGTGTTTTAACCTTGATATCTTCCTAATCACTTCTTTACTGGTTCGCCTGTTTAGGTGAGGAAGAAGTGCAGATGTGTCATTTATTTATTTATTTGATAACTTGCAAGTGTGTTATTCATTGGACAACCAAGTAAGATAACTAGTTTTACCTTCCTTTCACATGTGTCACTAAACAAGAGCTAAACAATGTAGGTTAAACAACAATGCTTAAGTCAAGAAAAAACAAATCATTTGTCAAACAAGATGGGTTGCCAGCTGGCTCACTGACAGAGCCCACACTGTGAAAGTAGCAGATTCCAAATCCGACTTCAGACCAGTGACAAGTGGAGTACCACAAGGGTCAGTCCTGGGTCCTCTCCTGTTTGATGTCTACTTCTCTGAAGTACAGGCTAACACAAAAGGTCTTTGGCTAATGAAGTTCGCAGATGACTGCAAACTAGGAGCCATAATCGAAACTCCTAACAATGTGGAAACCTACAAAAGGGCCTCACTGAGAGAGATGCCTGGTGTCAAAGCCATGGCCTAAAGCTCAATGCCAAAAGTGCATCGTCATCCCCTTTGGTAAAAACTCTGTACCCATGAACTACCACATAGGCAGTAGTAAACTTAACACCAAAAGTGTGATAAGAGACCTTGAGACACAGGTGGACAGTAGACTCTCCTTTGATAATTACATTGCCACAGTAGTCAGGAAATCCTTCTACGTGGCACACCTCAACACAAAATGTTTCTCATCCAGGAAAAAGGAGGTCATTGTTCCCCTATACTCGTCACTCATTAGACCCATTATAGAGTACAATGCCCCTTTTGGTATGTACCTCACAAGACATATACAACAACTGGAAAGGCCGCAGAAATACCTCACAAAGAGGATTACCGGCCTCAAACAGATGCCCTATGCAGACTGTCTCAAAAATCTCCAGCTTTACTCCGTCGCATATCGCCTACTCAGAGGCGATCTCTGCCTAACATAGAAAGCTATGTCAAACCCAGAGCTGTTGGACATGCTCCACTTAAAGAAATCCCAATCCCTCCGAGCTACACTCTCTAGGGACCTAAACCTTGTCACCACAATAAACAGAGCATGCTGGAGGGATAGAGTCCTGTCCCAGAGACTTCCTATACTCTGGAACAAACTACCTATCTATTTCAATCAAAGCTCCTCATTAGCACTCTTTAAGAAAAATGTTGATGATTGGATGAGAAATAGGAAATTTACCCCGAGGATAACTTCTGTGGCTCTGCTTGACAGTGGCACAGGAAAATCATTTTCCTGGGTGGCGAAAGCCAGGGTACCTTTTTGGCTAGGCTTATATAGGCCCTAGGGCCAATAGCCAAGTACCTACCTATGAACGTATTTTTAATAATGGTAATTAGCAAACATGTTAATAGCCGTTACAACCATAACAAAATTATTAATTACATAATCTTTGTAGTTGGAATTAACTTGAAATCCAGAAACAACAAATAAGTGAGATACTTAAAATTCAGTAAGACTGCATGTATAACATAATATTTAGTGGAAAACTAGTCTAAAATTTCAGCTGTATAATTCTCTCTACGTGGAGCAGGACCACCAAAATTTGCTTTAGAAACAAATGTATGAAAACATGCAGGACTAACTTAAATATGTAACTGTTCTGTACGGAGCATGGCTGTACACACATACACACACATGCACATATATATATATATATATATATATATATATATATATATATGTACATATATATATATATATATATATATACACATGTGTGTATGCATTCATTTTTGTCTGCAGATAACTGTGTGTTTGTGTGTGTGTGTGTGTGTGTGTGTGTGTGTGTGTGTGTGTGTGTGTGTGTGTGTATATACACACACACACACACACACACACACACACACACACACACACACACACACACATATATGGTGTCACAGTGGTGCCTTGGATAGTTATGTTGCCTCACAGCAAGAGGTCCTCTGGTTTGATTCTCAGTAGGGGTGCCTTCTGTGCAGAGTTTGCATGTCCTCCCTGTGTTTGTGTGGGTTTCCTCCAGGTGTTCTGGTCTTCTCCCACATTCCAAATACATGCGGTAGGTGGATTGGACACTGCAAACTGGCTGTAGATGCATGTGTGTGGTATGGAAGAATAGCCACAGCAGGGCTAGCCACCTGGTGGTATGAACCTTGGCTCTAGCTGATTGCTACTGTAGAAATGGCACCCTGAACCTATGTGCAAAAAATGGGAAAAGGAGATTGTGGATTAATGTGTGGATATATATATGTGTGTGTGTGTGTGTGTGTGTGTGTGTGTGTGTGTGTGTGTGTGTGTGTGTATGTATATATATATATATATATATATATATATATATATAAGTCTAATTCAGATAAAAGAAAACCCACTTACCCGAATCTCTGAAGACCAAGATGACTTGGTCAAATCACTCAAAAATTGCACCCTTTCAAACACTTTTGAAGGTTTGGAAAAGGGAAATAGTCAGATGGGGCAAGAGCTGGTGAGTAAGGTGGATGGTCTATACACTCAAACCCCAGTTTCATCAAAACATCCATCGTTTTGCCAGCCTTGTGAACAGGTGCATTGTCTTGCAAAAAGAGAACTCCTTTTTGCAGCTTTCCTCACCTTTTTTCTTTCAGTGTCTCCTTTAATTGGTACAGCAAGTTACAGTAGTATTCTGCATTAACTGTTTGGCCCCTTGGAAGATAGTCATTACAACACCTTCCTGATCTCAAAGCACTGTCCATGACCTTTCCTGCTGACTTTTGGGTCTTGAACTTCTTTGGCCATGGTGAACCTGAGTGCTGCCTTGCATGGAATGTTGTTTTGTCTCAGGATCATAGTGGTGTAACCATGTTTCATTATCAGTAACTAGTCGTTACAAAAAATTGACAGCAACTCAACGAAAATGCAGCAAAATTAACTTGGAAGTGTCTGCCCAATGTCTTTTCTCGTTGACATTCAATCATTTCGGAACCCACTTGGCTGACAGCTTCTGCATACCAAGCTGCTCATAGATTATAAATTCAACACATTCCCTGGATATCTGTAGTGTCCCAGCAATTGTTTTAGCCAATATTTACCAGTCTGCCAAAATCAGGTCATGGACATAGTTAACAATTTCAGGAGTTGACACTATTTGAGACCTCTCAGATCTTGCTGCATCTTCAGTCTGAAAATCTCCACGCTGAAGGATTGCACATCACTTCTTCACAGTTGAGTAAGAAGGGCACTTGTCACTCAGTGTTTTCATCATACATTTGTGGATTTCCTTTGGAGTTTTCTTCTGCAGGAATAGGAACGTCATGATGGCTCGGAGTTCCACATTTGAAAATGCCACACTTTTCGTTGACGTGGTTCAATCCATGATCTGAAACAATATCAAAACATAGAGTTACGATTCTGCAAATTGGCACTTTAAAATATGAAATAACCCTCTTTTCAGCTACAGAAGCAAAATGACGCTCAGAATTTAGAATGTTGGTCGAGCTTAAAACTTTTCAGCACCCCCCTCATATGTATGTGTGTGTGTCTGTGTGTCTGTGTGTGTTTGTGTGTGTCTTTGTGAGATTGATTGTATGTTGGTATGTGTGAGTGCATATACACACACAAACCTTCTCTTCCTTGCACCACCTTATCCATGTGTTACCCTAACACTACCCTTGTCCCTAACCACATATGTTACTAAAAACCCTTTCCCTAATAGTACCTCTACAGAAGAGGACACAGAACACACACAACACCAAACATGCACAACACTTAATCTGTTCCCTAACCAAACCCTTGCTCTAACCGTAACCCATGTGAGTTGCACATACGTACTTACTGCTATAACATAGTCTGGAACCGCTTCACAACCACCAGTCTTTCACTCAAGCATTCATTGTCCTGCACACTTCTATTCAGAGCTGTAACTGGCTTATCTAGTGCCCACTGCCCATTCACGATGTAGCACCCCACCCCCTAAACTATTCAAGTGAAGAGCCAAAAAAAAACAGACTTTAACTGACTCTGTATCAAGCCGATTGGTACATTTGTGCCAGTCAGCTTCCTTTTGCCTGCAGCAGACCTGCACGCTCCCTCAGCTCTTCAAGTGAACAGCAGACGCGTTTCTGCACTTCTTGACTGTGTCTCCTAACACTTTCTACTTGGGGCAGCTGTCCCCTACGTTCATAGGTTCATAGGTTCATAGGTTGGTACTAGGCTATCAGCCCTAGGGCCTATACAAGCCTAGCCATAACAATTCCCTGGCTATTTCTTCCCACATTATTTACTTTCCTGGACCCCTGTCTAGCAGGGCGACTGACGTGATCCCTGGGGTGAATTTCCTTTCTCCCATCCAATCGTCAAGGTTCCTCTTGAAGAGGTCCAAAGAGGCACTCTGCTTGACATGTATGGGCAATCTATTCCAGAGTCTGGGGAGTCTCTGGGTCAGGAACCTATCCCTCCAGCATGTTTTGTTTATTGTGATGACAAGGTTTAGATCCCTGGAGCGTGTATCTCTGAGGGATTGGGATTTCTTTAAGTGTAGCATGTCCAACAGCTCTGGGTTTGACATGGCCTTGTATGTTAAGCAGAGATCGCCTCTGAGTAGACGATATGCGACAGAGTATAGCTGGAGTTTTTAGGGCGGTCAGCGTAGGGCATCTGCTTTAGGCCTGTGATTCTTTTAGTGAGGTATGTCTGAGGCCTTTCCAGTTGTTGCAGATGTCTTGAGAGGTACATACCAAATGGGCATTGTATTCTATAATGGGTCTAATGAGGGATGAGTACAGTGGGACAATGACCTCTTTTTTCTGGATGAAAAGCCCTTCGTGATGAGGTGTGCCACATAGAAGGATTTCCTGACTGTTGTGGTGATGTGGTTATCGAAGGTGAGACCACTGTCCACCTGTGTCCCTAAGTCTCTTATCACACTTTCTGTGTTTAGTGTACTGCCACCTATATGGTAATTTATGGATACATGTTTTTTCTCAAAGGGGATAACAATACATTTCTTGGCATTGAGCTTGAGCCCATGGCTCTGGCACCAAGCATCTGTTTCTGTAAGGCCCTTTTGTAGAGTATCCACATCATTTGGGGATTCAATAATGGCTCCCAGTTTGCAGTCATCTGCAAACTTTGTTAGCCAGAGTCCCTTAGTGTTGACCTGTACTTCAGAGAAGTAGATGCCAAACAAGAGCGGCCCCAGGACTGAACCCTGAGGTACTCCACTTGTCACTTGTCTGGAGCTGGATTTGGAGTTGGCTACTTTTACAGTGTGCAAGATGTATGCAAGTGTAAAAAAGACCAAAACCAAAAAACAGGACTTGCAAGAGTGCCCAAATGAAGGTCAAAAACCAAACTTCTTAGATGAACACAAGCACTTTATTTCCTTAACGCTGCAACACAAAAGAATACGTTTTCGACATAAAATCCAAGTCTTCATCAGAGATGAACAAATCACAGTAGACCTTACATCAATTTATACCATCCAGCCTTTTAAAAGATGCGCTTAGCTCTTAAATTATTGTCTCACTACACTTTGAATATGGACACACTGTTTGCAATTGTTGCCAATTATAAGCATAAAAAGTGGGGCTGCGGTTGTCGCCTGAACATTGAATGTTTTGCTGTGAGGCAACAACCGCAGCCCCACTTTTTATGCTTATAATTGGCAACAATTGCAAACAGTGTGTCCATATTCAAAGTGTAGTGAGACAATAATTTAAGAGCTAAGCGCATCTTTTAAAAGGTTGGATGGTATAAATTGATGTAAGGTCTACTGTGATTTGTTCATCTCTGATGAAGACTTGGATTTTATGTCGAAAACGTATTCTTTTGTGTTGCAGCGTTAAGGAAATAAAGTGCTTGTGTTCATCTAAGAAGTTTGGTTTTTGACCTTCATTTGGGCACTCTTGCAAGTCCTGTTTTTTGGTTTTACTTTTACAGTGTGGGTTCTATCAGTAAGCCATTTAGCAACCCATTGGGTGACATAGGGATTAATGCCCAACTTAGTAAGTTTATCTATGATTCCAGAGTGGGGGATGGTGGCAAAGGCCTTGGCAAGGTCTAGATAGGCTGTGTGGACCACCTTACCCTTGTCCATGGCTCTGGAGACTGATTCAAAGAAGTCAATCAGGTTCAGGAGACAAGATCGGCCCTTCACAAACCCAAACTGGGTGGGGTCCAGTGTTTGAAGGTTGCCAATGTCTTTGTTTATAAGTTCCATGATAATACGCTCCATGGCCTTGCAGATAAGGCTTGTCAGACTGATGGGATGGTAGTTTCCGGGATCCAAGGTGGATCCCCCATTGTGGATTGGGATAACTGTAGCTCTGCGCCACTCAGTGGGCACGAAACCTGAGGTAAGGCTATGATTAAACATGACACTTAGGTAAGGTGCCAGTTCATATTGTAGTTCATGTAGTACACAGCCTGGGATGTCATCTGGTCCCATGGATGCTGTATTTTTGGCTTTAGAGAGTGTGTTTTGTACCTGTGTGGCCGTTATTACTGGAATTTGGCAATCTTCCGGTATTGAGATGGGCCATTTAGGGGGTGAGAGGGGGGTGAAGTTGGCACTGAATCGATCTGCCAGGATATTGGCAATATCCTTTGGATCAGTATATTTAATGCCATTCTGTTTTAGCTCAGAGCAGATCTGAGCATTGCCATTTAGATTCTTGACATAGTTATAGAATGCTTTGTGGTTGTCTTTGGAATCTTTGGCAATTTTATTTTCGTTACTAGCTTTGGAGGATTTTATGAGGCATCTCAGTTTCTTACTGAGGCTAGTAAGGGAGTTTTTTGCATCCTGGGATTTTCCTCTTTTCTGCAAAAGTTTCTTCCTTTTGTTGTAAAGTTTGTTTATGGCAGGGGACCACCAGATAGGCTTCCTTTTTTTGGATGAGAGCATTTTGGTTCTATTTGGGATGGCACGATTCATGCATGAGTGGATGTGCTCGTACAGTGCCTTAGTATAGGATTCAGCAGTTGAACTTTCAGTTCCCGTCTGCATGGGTGTTATGAAGTTTGTCACTTCTGACTTGAGTAGCATGAAGTTGGCTTTGGAGAAGTTTTTTATGGTGGTTTCTTTACTGGGGGGTGGGGGTGGGATGTGGATGTTAAGGGTGATTAGCTTATGGTCAGACCTGACTAATGAGGGGGTGACCATAGGTATGGAACATTGATTTCCCATGTTGGTAATGACCAGGTCTAGGATATTGGAGCCCCTGGTGGGACTATGGATTAGTTGATCCAGGGCATTGAAATTTATGAATTCCAAGAACCGTTGCGCAAAGGTGTTGGGACATGAGTAGTTTTCCCAGTTAATGGCAGGGTAGTTAAAATCACCCAGTATTAGGGTGTTTGGTTCTATCTTAATATTTTCCAGTATATTTAGAAAGGTGTAGTGAGAATCTTGGGATATGGTGGGGGATCTGTAGCAAGCTACAATATGGATTGCAGTCTTACCTAGTGTTAGTTGCACTTGGAGAATTTCAGACACATTGTGTTGGCCAACTAGCCTGGTGGTGTGAATATCCTTGGTGAATATTGACACTCCTCCACCTTTAGTGTTTCGGTCCTGGTTTGGTGGCCGAAAAGTGTGGTAAGAGTTGTAGCCTGGTATTGCAGGGGTGTTCTCTGGAGCCTTGAACCAGGTCTCAGTTACTGCACAGATATCGATATTCTCCATTTTTAGGAGTGCCTCGAGAGAGTGCATTTTGAGGTTTAGACTTCTAGCATTGAGTAGCATTACCTTCAGATTTTGCATGCTTGTACCTGTTACGGTGGTGGTTTTGTCCTTTGAAGTTTGCCTAAAAAAGGCACTATAGGGGTGGCAAGAGCCTTAGCCAGTAACCTGAATCCCAGGGGCGACAGGTGCAGACCATCTCTGGCAAAGCATCATGGTCTGTCAATCATGTCATCCCAGGCAGACAGATACTGGATCCCCTTTGAATGACACCATAAGCTTAGCCAATTGTTGAAGTCAATCATTTTATCCTTATATTGTGGTATCATTCTGGGCGAAGGCAGGATGCTACTCAGGGCTAGGGTCATACCTGCCTGGGCCACATGATCCGAGAGCTCTTCCATGTCTCTTTTTATGTAGTCCAGGGAGGTACGTCTCAAGTCATTCACTCCAACATGGACAATGACAGAGTCATATTTGTACTTGTTGTGGAGTGACTTGAGTGCATGCGTTATGTGGCGGATCCTGGCACCCGACAGGCAGCTGACTGTAATTTTCTCCTTATTCAACCTGGTGAGAGGGACATCAGTGTGCCGGACTATAGAGTCACCTATGACTAAAGTGTTAGGTATATTGTCTTGCCTTAGGGGCTGTTGCTGGGTGGCACACTGGTGTTGTGAACTATGTGACACATTGGTTGTGATTGGTGTTTGTTTGCGTTTCAGCTTCAGAGGTCTTTGTTGCTTGGGCAGGTTACAGTTAAGGGCCTCTGCATATGTGGATTTAGTGTTGCTATATGTGGGTGTTGGTGGTGCGGGTTTAGAAGGGCTATGTGTTGCTTGAGATGTAGTGTGGGTGTTAACCTTCTCCTCTTGACTGTTTAGCACAATCTTGGGTGGAGAGAGCTTTGCTTCCATTTTGGCTATGTAAGTGCATCTCTCACAGGTTGTAGTGTTGGGAGGTAGGAGGAGAGGGTTGTCTGTGTACATGAGGCAATTGCTGCATTGCCCCAGTATGCCCAGATTCACCAGGTGGACAGGAGAAATCACAGGAAGCTGACCCTTGGACATGCGTGGTTTGGGACTTTTTTTTTTTTTCTTTGTAAAGTATAGGAGCTGTTTCCTTAGCAAGGTACTTTGCAATTATAGGCTGTTTAGTGCCTACTATTAATTTCTCCTTGTTAACAAGGAGAGTTCAGTGTTTGTATGAGTTTAAGGCTTCCTAGTGCTTTCCAGCAGGTATTAGAGAAAGTGCTAGTCACAGGGATGCTTAAAGGTAAGATTGAAAAGAATGCACTCTGCAGTGTACACTAGAGAAGTTAGATGTGAAAGTAGGTAACTTGAGTTTTACCTGTTTAAAAAGTTAAGGTTTAGTGGAGAGTTACTATTTTTAAAACAGCAAAATGGATTGAAAGGGGTGGTCACTTTTGTATTTTGGTACTATGATATACTGTAGGATGGCCAATAAATTTAAATAATTGAAGGGGTGGGATTTCAAAAATGATGATTTTGTGATTACTCACATAAGCCAGTGAAAGTAGAGAGAAATGAGATATATGGTCAGATTAACATAAGAAGCGGGCAACTAGAAAGACAGTGGTATTTAACAAGACAACTTAATTGGGTGGGATGGCGGGAAAAGATTCTGCCTGACTCAGAACAGAGAGAGCTGTGGTCTCTTTTGAAGTTTTAATATGCTGTTAAAACAGAATGCAAGCAAAACACACAAGTAAAGAAAACAAACTACAGTATTTAAAATATAGAAAGGCAATACAGTAATACAAAAAATAACAGCAAACTAACCTTTCCTTCACAGCAAAGTGTAGCAGAGTCTGGATGAGCCTTTCTGGTAAAGCCACTCTTGCTATGCTACTGCTGCTATTTATGAATTTTAAACTGTTACAGACACAGAATAAAAATACACACCGTATGAAATTTTAAATAAATTATTCCACATTGTTAACCACAATGATCCTTACAGAAAGGTAATGTAAATAAAGTCCATTCAAATACAATCTTTTAGACAAATTAAGTGTACATAGAAAATTAAATGGCATGCTGTAAGACACTGCTGTCAAAATGTCCTCATAAGAATATTGCTGTCTGGTCACTCCAAGAGAAATGTCAGTCCTCCAGGGTTTGACTCTTTGGTAACAACCCAGATACAGGAAGTCACTGTTTATGGTAATTGTTTCAGCAAATAGTCAGGGGAACTCCACACTCCTACACCTCCCAAATCTAAATATGAGGCTTGATAACCAATAAACAGTGGTACAGATAATTGAGCACCACTCTTTTGTATATCATAACAAAGAAGCAAGTAGACTGTTCCTGTGTGCTCTCTGAGTATACAAACAATTAAAACTATACACCTGACAAATTAAAGTAAACACCCGTACTTGTTTGATTTATTTATATGTTGGAGGGACTCTGCCCCTTGCATCCCCTTATAAATAGTACAATTGAATATAAAAATATCAAAAGGGCCTATTTCAAAGTACAGTACTTGCCTGCAAAATAGTTGCTGTTCCAACAATACCTTAACATATGTTGAAGAAGTAACTTTTGCTACATAAAATTTAGTTTGCCTGCCCTAGAGGAATTCAGCTGGCAGCTGATCTGACCCAGAGGTAACTGCATCATGGCAGCATTCAATATTGATGTTTGTAAATGAAGAGAATCAGGCTTAAGACAAGTTTCTGGTATAACAGCAGTAAACAGTAATGCCACAGTTTTGCTCATTTATACAACAAATTCCTTAGTTTTTCCAAAAATACTGTTTTCCTAACGACTAGCCAGTGCCCACAAAAATGGATGGCTGATGGATCGGATAGGTCTGACCTTTAGGGAACTGCTTTACTGCACTGTGGTGAAAATAATTGTTTGCCCAATCACAGCTCTTCAAATAGTTCCTCTTTCCCTCAGTCCTCATTTCAGTTTGTGTCTGCCCGACAGAGCTCTTTTCCATCTGAAAACTTAGACTGCCTGGTAGGGTTTATTATATTTAGCCATGAGACCATTACAGTGTGAAAAGTCATCTGACTTGTGCAGTTCCAGGATTGCATCACTTCTGTAGACAGAACATCCTTCTGCTGACATTTCTTTTTCTCACTGTAGAAGTCAGTTTTAAACCACTCAGTCATCCAACAGAAATGCTAGTGTAGCTGTCCATCCTTTGTGCGAATGTTAGAATGCTGCTAATTTTGAGAATTCTGGATCCATTTCTTTTTTAATTCCTTTGCCAGATGTCTCTCTGGATATACCAAAGCCTAATAGGATGTCATCCCATTTGCAAGTGTATGGTACTCTTAGTACCAGACATCTGGTATAGCTTAAGACTAGGCTTGGCTTTGAAACTGGGACTGCAAGGCTAACGTCTAGAATTACAGTATTGACTTGTAGACCAAAAAACATCCAAGAGACATTTCTGCAACCTTTGACTTGGTCACTGTTTTTGTCTTGTGCAATATGCAGAAAGTCATGCTGAACAATATAGCACTGTTTTCATTCAACAGTTATTTCAGTGAACAATCTTGGATAGTAAAATGGTCGATAGTCCAATGATTTCCTACTCCTATAAAACTAGTATACTTCTAAATTTTGTCCTTACTCCTTTCATAATTACATTAGGGAAGGTAGTACTGTTTTAGTAGAAAAACTGCTAAGCTTGCAGAAAACAATCTACAGAAAGCATTCTGCTAACCTGATTCAAGTTAACCATCTGCATCCTTTGGTTTTACACAAAAACGTCACAACTTTCTTCTTTGGTAGTAGTTTCTGGAATTACTTTTGTAGTTCTGTTGTCATAGTTTCTTTGGCTTAAAAGTCAAAAAAAGAAGTTCTCAGACTGATATTTATGTATATAAATGCATATGTTTGTATGTATGCATAAGTTTGACAAGAAATTTGTGGACTAAGAAAGATTATTGATAGTCTGTGCTTCTTCTATCAACATGCCTCATTGCTTTTATTAGAATCTATACTAATAATTGCAAAAAATGCATTACATGTCTTGTTTGTAGTTGCTTTGGTGATTCTTTTAAACTAATTTGCTAAAATCAGGTTTTAACCTGCAGACATTGTATTGTTGCATCATGTTGTGCTGATCTCTGTAAAGTCATGATAGCATCTGCAGAAATGCAGACACAGTGCACTATATACAGCATATCTTTTCATATAGGCCATGCACCTTATCACATCAGTTCTGTTCCTTGCTTCTGGGTCCCTACTATGTCACCAGATTTTCATTTTATGTCACTGCTTCAGATTCAAACAGGTTCATGTAAATTGGGCTTCATGATCTGTAGCAAATGTAGCCATCAAGCCTGAAGTTCATTTAAAATGTACCTGATGAGCCCTCTCCTTGCTATTAGCAGGGTCAGCTCATGGAACAAGGCTGCCAGGCTATAGCACCCCTAAGTGAGTTTTAGAGTGCATTCTTTTTAAAAATTTCTGTCAATATTTTGTTACATGTTAAATTGTCTCATTTTTGGGACTTGAAGCTCTGCCTCACTGTGCTGCATGTGTGCAGAGGATTAATTTGTGTAAAAAATGTCAGCATAATTGGCTGGGCTTTTTTAATTTATTTTTAAACATCCTAGTATCAAGACACACTCCTCTGCAACAAGTGAGACTATTATGCCTTATTATCACTTGCCCTAACATTTTGCGATGGAAGGGTTAGAAAACAGTGCTTGAATGGGGGCGGATTAGGTTGCTAGAAAATGTAGTGAGCAGCTATTTCCCATTGACTCAGGTTGTTTTAGGTGACTGGTGCTGAGGCAGCCTGAGAAGCAAAAGTGAAAGAAGAGATGGCTCAGAGGGAGCAAGGTAACAGTGCAGGGATTAAAGTTATTTTTTATGAAATAGTGTTTTCTTATTCAATTATATGGTGCTAGTCTGTGACTGTGACCTGTCTTCACCATTACTTGGCTTACTGTCCTCTTCAACAATGACATGGCTGACCAGCTTATAGGATGAATGTATGCATTTTTATGCAGTTAATATTGTGCATGAACGTCTGTGCACTCACGCAAGAACTGCAATGGTGTACACTGTTTTATATATCTAACAGCAACAGGTTTACTGTGACTGTTATTTATTTAATTATTTAGTTATTCATTTATTTGGTTGCTTATAGACTGTGATGTTCACAGTAAAATGGTTATATTGGCTGCAGTTGAAATACATTGATGTGGAAAGTATTTAGTCACTTGTTCATTCATTTGATCACAGTCAGACATATGAGGTGTGTGCAGTCAGTAAAGTAGCTGTAAATCATGTGTGTGTGTGTGTGTGTGTGTGTGTGTGTGTGTGTGTGTGTGTGTGTGTGTGTGTGTGTGTGTGTGAGTGTATGTGCATGCATGGGAAGGTTGCAGTGAGCTGCTCTGTATGTGTCTTTGACAGTTGTGAGATGAAAGACATTACTGTGGCTATTAACAGATATCTGAGGTGTACACAGTTATTAAAGTAGCTGTAATTATTTGTGTGTGTGTGTGTGTGTGTGTGTGTGTGTGTGTGTGTGTGTGTGTGTGTGTGTGTGTGTGTGTGCGTGCGTGTGAACATGGGGGTTGTAATGGGTTGCACTTTATAATGTGTCTGACAACAACATGTTTATTGTGGCCATTATTTATTATTTTTTTCATTTTATCATAATTAGACATCTAAAGTATGCACATGCAATAAAATGGCCGTAATTATTGACCATGTGTGCATGTACAGCTGGTGTATGTGTGGGGGGGGAGCAGATGCAGTGGTATGAGCTTGACAACAGTAAACTGAAACACATTACTATGATCATTTATAGAGTGATTGATTGATTCATTCATTCAGTCATCTATTTGATCACAGTGAGATACTTGAGATGTACCACAGATTCAGTAATGTAGTTGTAACTAGTGGGCACAGAGACAAACTGTGGATGAAATGACAGGCCCTTGCTATAATTTGATCCCAAACAGTCATTGATCTGGCCTGGCAGGGATAGTGAGCATTTGAGTGAAACAAGCTGAAGTACATCACATTACTGTGACCAAAATTTTATTTGAGCACAATCAGATCTGAGGTGTACATTGTCAGTAAGATTGTTATAATACCTGTTATGCCTGACATGAACTCTCTTCACAAAGTATCTCTGACATGTGCTCTCAAGAAAAAGACTACTACTAGATGATTATTTTATGCGGGCAGTAGTGTAAGACCAGTTATTTTTTAATCCCTTCACTGCTACAGCACACCTGTGGCCCACCAGCTTATCCCTGCATCCCTTTTCTCCCTATTTGGTTAACCTGTTTTCTTGCATTCCCATGCATGTCTCTTGGCCAGGTTTGACCCGTCAACTGGTCAGGATGATGGGTTCATGAGAGCCAAATAGCAAGATCCTAAAATGAAGGAGGCAGGGAAGAGGGATCCATCATATAGCGGCAGATGGTCAGCATAATTAGCCCTGAAGGAGTGATAGGCAGTGACATCAGCAAGCCTGGTGTGTACATAAACCCCCAGGCAAATGGCTTTCTGTCACTTCCTATGAGTTACTTCTAATCTGTGAGACTCCTAATTTCCATCAGAAGTTATCCAGGCAGCGATCTCTTTCTCCAGCCCCCCTCCCCCCGAAAGGGGAGCTAGGCATTGTCTACTTCATCCTACCTGCCCTAAGCCTACCACTGGCCATTCCCAAGGACTAGTTGTCAGTAACACAGAGGAGGCGCCTTTCCTCTACACTGTAGGACTGGCTATGACCAATTATTTTTATAAATTATAACCATGTTCATAGGTTAAAGCAGTTTTCCCTGATTAAAGTCAGCTTATTTTCTGAATGTTCTATCAGTTTGACTATGCTAGCAACCTGATTATGCTAAATCTCTATAGCAAATGAGAGCACTTTGCATTGCACTCTTGGTTCAGTTTGCTTGTTAACAGGGGTGCCAGGTTTCTAAGTTGTGCAGTTCTTGTAAGTTGACCCACTTTCAGCTGTTTTTGGTTGATCGAGTAATAACTAAATAGTGAGGGAAATGTGTGAAAGTGTTAGGGGAAGGTTGTATTTATGTTTTTGTATTTGTGGTACATCATTTTGGCAGTAAATCACAAGGAATATTTTTACATATCTAAGATCTTAATGAGAAAAGGAGTTGGTATTCTCTTTTGCACAATGGGTTACCAAAAAGATCTGCATCCAGTCTAAATAACATAGTAAGTGATTCTCTTAATGGTATGCTGCCATTTAGAGGAGAGGCAGAGCAGCCAGTGGATAATCAGTGTGTTTAGTAAAAGGAAAATCTGCAATTAGTCAGCAAACTCTGTTGTATGAATTACTGAGGCAGAGACACTTTATGGAGAAGCCAGCAGATAATCTTCTTAGACAGTTTGTTTTAAAGGAAGATGCAGAGTTTTTTTGAAAATATTGATAATATTTCTTGCTTATACTGTCTGACCTTGAGAGTTTATAAACACGAACTGCACTATATGGAAGTATAGAAGCCCAGTTCTATAACCCCGCAACATGCAGACTGTCCCACAGTAGTTAACCATCAGTACACATTCCATGTTGATCTTTAATGCCTTCTTCTGTAGCACTGTAATGTATGACTGAGAAAGTAATTTCACCCTTTAAAATACAATTTAGAAAGATCCATTGTTTACAGAATGTCCAAATCATTTATGGTATGTTGCCTTGATTAGCACAGCTATAAGCCTGTATATCTAGACTGCATGGAATTGTAAACTTGTGATATCTTTGTGGTGATACTGACATAAATCTGTAGTACATTTTGTAAGAATGTACAAGTGCTGATAAAGTATAATATTCAAGGCATTCTACAGTCTTTGTATTTATTCATGGACTAATACAAACTATGCTTATTTATCATGGCTCTCAGCTGTACCTCATTTTGAAGAAGAGTTCCTGATTTTGCTTCATAAATGTTCCCTTTTCCAAATTGAAAGAGGTAGTTGTACATTTTGTGTTAAGATTTCTAACCAAAAATCCAAGCAAAATAATGATGAGTCATGACTAACACATTTTAAACACAAAACCAAACATTTTAACAATTGTTTGAGCTCTCAGTTAAACAAACAAACAAAAAGTCCTAGCAACTGTTTCACACTTGGCTTGCTTTTTCCACATCTTGAGTGGCTCTGTTCCTCATCTGGGAAACTAAAGATTGACAGATGTATGATTCATTGGCAATCGTCCAATCGACAATTTGTTTTGTGAAGTACACTGATGGGGTCACAGCTGTGCATGCTGTTAACCATAACCACAACCATGTATAGTATCTTGTGCCTGTATAAGCAATCTGCAACTTAGTAATTTCTTTTATTAAACAAAGCAGCAATTGTTTTTGTAGTCCTTTGCTAAACTTTTATTACTTGATATGCACGCTTTAACATAGAAGACTGCAAGCATACTACATTAAAGGTGAAAGGTGAAGAAGCATTTTTCTAATAACAAACAGATGGTAGCTCGCTGAGACTTAAAAGATGAGTGCCTTAATTTCCAGCTGAATGAAAGTGTATATCTGTTATGCTAATATGTTTTCGTGTCTGCTTCCATAATTTAAAATTTAGGACATCTAGGAATAGTAGTCAGTGAGCAGCTTCTTCTTTGTCCAATGTTTTATGCTTTCAACTATACTTGATTTGAAGACACAAAATAACTAAAATATGTTGTTAGAATTGCTACCTTCACCTGAAATGATATTTGTTTCAACCCGATTTCAGTATTTGCAATGGCTAAGACTGATAATGAAAGTTTATCATGCATCTAATCTAAGTTCTTAGATAGCTAGGGGATATATTTTGGGCAGTCACACTTTTCCTTTTTTCTCTGAAGTATAGTGGGTTACGTACCTTTTTCCATGTGATTTAAACTGAGACTCGTAACAAAAATGTTATCTGTGATGAGTAACTAATGAGGTATGATTTATTGATCTTACACAAATGAACAAAATGTAGAGATGGGTGTATGCATTCAAATCATTTCCCATATATTTGTAGTCTATATTTTGTACTCATCAATCGATGGGTGTGTACAGAGATACTGAGTGAGACTATGAGAATGGCAGTACATGGGTTAGTGTTGCTTGCACACTGCTGTTAATTCTACTGTTCAGTTTCTGGTTGATTTGTTTTCTTTCTAGAGCCTGCATGCCATCTCTTTGTCCTGTAGGGTTTACAGTGAGCGCTCTGGTTTCTTCCCATAACTTAAGTATATGCTAACATGTTGACCCAGTAGCTTTGTGTGTGTGTGTGTGTGTGTGTGTGTGTGTGTGTGTGTGTGTGTGTGTCTGTGACATGTGACATGTGTATGTATGTATGTGCACACACATTTTGCATTTGGCTGGCATCCTTTCACTAACTAGTTACATGCCTTACACTTGCTGCCTGCTGATACAAGCTTTGGCTCCCCTGTGATCCTGATGAGGATAAAGCAGGTATTTGGAAATGAATGAATGAATGAATGAATGAATGAATGAATGAAAGAAAAATTGATACATGCAAGAGTAGGTGAGTGAAAATAACAGATTACTTTGGGAGTTATTTGCATGACATTTTATGGTTACATTGCCCATGTACTAAAACTGATTATTTAAAATTATTAGCATATCCATTATTCAAATATGTATTTGTATTCAGAATCTCTGTATATTACAATTTTTTGTACTGACATCAAGCGTCCTCATACCCAGTAACTTCTTGGATGCTGAGTTCTGACAATTTTTTAGGATAGGGTGTGACCCATGTGAACCAGAGACACTGTCTTGTTAAGTGACTTGCTTAGAGTCATATAGTAAGCAAACTAACACTGAGAATCAAACCCAGACTGCATCATAAACTCTCGGTTCAAAGCTTTAACACTTTGTACTAAATTATCAGGCCTTAGCACACCACTGTTGTCAAAACATGCGTTTGTATTTTTGTCTCAGTCTGTAGAATGGTAATGTCCCTGCATTTTTCTAAGTGGTTAGTATTATTTTATCATTTCTGCTGTCTGCATTTGTCTAAGTGGTTAGCATTATTTTATAATTTCTGTTGTCTGCATTTGTGTAAGTGGTTAGCATGATTAGCATTTTATAAATGTTCTTCGTGTTTCACTGTTGCAGTCATTACACTTAGGTTATCCTGCTTGCAGGCTACCCTCAGTCTGCCTGAATTCCAAAGTCTACGTCCTGCGTCGGTTGCTGTCGCTTCTTCCCTGACATCAGTGCGGCAGGGGTATAAAAGATGCAGTCGATGCCATTTTTTTTCAGTCTTTCTTGCTGCGTGGTGCCCGAAGCAGAAGCAGTTCGCAAGCGACAGTCAGCCGACTCCTGAGATTTTCATGTTCGAATTTCAGATCCAAAGTCTTCATTAAAAGCTACGAACCCCGTTGGGGAAAACTTTTTTCTTGCTCCAGACCGATGTCAGAAAAAGTTAATAATTGTATTTCTTGTGGGAAGCAAATACCTCATAAGGACTTTCATTCTTACTGTATTCCTTGCCTAGGCCCTGACCACGGCATTGCTAGTTGTCGGTTTTGTGCTAGATTTAACCAGCGCACTATTAAGCGTTGGTATGATTTTGCATTTCACTATTTTGGCAGAAGATTTAATTACACAATGCCATCGGATAGCCATCCGACTACCGGAATTCACAAGAAACAAAAAGAAAAAGAAAAGGACAGGCATCCGAGGTCTAAAACCGATGACGAGGCTTCCTCTAAGCAAGTCGCCGGTTCTCAGTGAGGTGCTTTCGCAGCCCCTGACACCCGCTACTTTGGACCCGCAGGCCGCTACAGACTCCCACGTAGTGTCGCCTAGGCCACTGGAAGCTCAAAGTATTGGACCTTCGGAGACTATCCCCTCAGATGGGTCCGGGCCTGCTGAGCAGGCATCGCCTTCTGAGGGTATTTACAGACCTACTCAATTATACATTAAAGCGACTCCAGCTACAAAGGCAAAGACTAAAGCACCTTTAAAGACAAAGAAACAAGTACAACAGCCTCATGGTCAGGCCTCCATGCCCAAAAAAACAGATGCTTAAAATGGCCGAAGACTTAATTACTTTGATCAGGGGTTCCCATCCCCCTCCTGATAAGAGGCCTAGGCAAGAGACAGAATATGAATCTTCAGATCAGGTTTCCATTTCATCTGGTTCCTGACTCTCATAAATTCCTTTTTAAAAACCCCGCTGCTGACCCAGAAACTATCTCTCAGGGTCCCAAAGGGGTCAAGGCATCCACTGCTAAAAACCCTAGCCCCTCTGACAGGGATTCTAGGGCATTGGACAGATGGGGGAAGAAGATTTACACCTCTGCTACCTTGGTTATAAGGGCTTTAAATTGTCAGTTTCATATGCTCAAATATCAGCAATATATTATGTCACTACTTAAACAGAAAATGTTGATAAATTCTGAATGTGCAGAAAATAAAGAAATGTAGGATTTATTGCATGCAGCTGAACAAGTTGGAAAGCGTACTTTGCAATGTGGTTTTGATTCTTTGGAGGCCTCCTGCAGGGCCGCTGTTATTGGTTCTGTCATCAGGAGGCATGCTTGGTTAAAGGAACAAAATCTGCCTGACCATGTCAAAGCAAAATTATTAGATGCTCCATTACATCATGATACCTTGTTTGGTGTTAAAGCAGAGGAAGTTTTAAAGAAAATGGAGGACAAAGCTAAATATATGCAAACGGTTAAGGATTTCTTACAGGTACAGCCTCCAAGATTTAGCAAACACTGGCCTACAAAGAATTGGTCCTTTCCAATGTCAGACAGACCACAAAGGGGCAGATACAGACGCCCAAGAGGCAGATCCCAGCCCCAAGGTTCATACAGATCTAAACAATGGGGTGCTTCTACCTCCAAAAGTGGAGAAGACAAATCACAGCCATACAGGAAATAGTCCCAATGACTTCCCCCTGCCTGCACCAAGCACTTATCTTCTGGCAGCACCTTTAGGGGGAAAACTAGCACTTTTTTTCTCAAAATTGGCACATAATAACCCAGGACAAATGGGTCCTAGACATAGTGTCACAAGGCTACAAGTTTCACTTCCATACCCTGCCAAGGACAAACGGTTGGCCAGACCTGCCAAAACATCAATGGGCAGAGGCACAAAAACAAGTCTCATCCCTCATGGACATGAGGGCCATTCAACAAGTGCCAGAGCAAGAGCAGGGACAAGGATTTTATTCAAGACTGTTCTTGGTACCCAGAAAGGACAAGACCTGGAGACCAATACTGGACCTATCTATTCTAAACACATTTCTGGATATACCAAAATTCAAAATGTTGACTCTACAGCAGCTTCTGCCCATGCTGGGCAAGAAGACTTGGCTTGTGACTTTAGACCTAAAAGAGACATACCTGCATGTCCCAGTCAGACAAACATGCAGAAGATACCTCAGATTCAAAGCTGGCTCAGTGCACTACCAATTCTCTGCACTGCCCTTTGGCTTATCTTCTGCGCCCAGGGTCTTCACAAAGTGCCTGGCACCAGTAATTGCATTCTGCAGACAAAGAGGAATACAAATATATCCTTACTTGGACGACTGCCTTATTCAAGCAGAGAACAAGGACATTCTACTACAGCATCTGGTGTTTGTAAAGACATTTCTAACAGGCCTAGGGTACGCAGTCAATGAAAAGAAATCAAAACTAGTACCTCTCAAGAGGTAATATTCCTGAGTGCAACTACAACTGCCCAGATGGCTTATCTCACGCCAGACAAACAAAGGCAACTGACTACATATTTCAAACTGTTGGCAACAAAGGCCCAGTTATCTGCAAGAAAAATTCTGCAGGCTTTGGGCTTCATGGCATTCTGCATTCTACTAATTCCATGTGCGGGACTGCATATGAGGAAACTTCAATGGTACCTAAAAAGTGTTTGGGCTCAACATTACAATAGCCTGGAAACAATAATTACCCTCATTCCCTGCCTGCAACAGGAGTTTCGATGGTGGGCGAAGGCTTGTCACCAAAACAAGGGACAGCCATTCACTTTACCCCCAGCCAGGCAGACCTTAACAACGGATGCATCAGATTATGCCTGGGGGGCCCACATGGCAGAAAGATGTATTCAAGGCACATGGTCCACAAACCAAATGCATCTACATATCAATCAAAAAGAGATGCTAGTTATTCAGAATGCCCTGACAGTCTTCAAGGACCTACTTCATCCGGGACAACTACTGATAAAGACAGACAACACCACGTTCATGTGGTATATAAACAAGCAGGGAGGCACGCATTCTTACCCCCTTTGCAGACTAGCCATGACTTTGTGGGACACAGCATTGACTTACCAAGTACATTTGCAGGCACAATTCCTGCTAGGAAGGATAAATACTCTGGCAGACGAACTAAGCAGAAACCTCATGGATCCCCACGAGTGGAAATTGGATCCACAAGTCTTCAGCATGATAACAAGGAAATGGGGATGCCCGGATATAGATCTATTTGCCTCTCCTCGCAACTACCAACTAAAAAGATTCTGCACAAGGACTTATCACAGACAAGCATGGAAAGTGGACACCCTATCTTTCAGCTGGAAAAGCTTAGCAGTATATGCCTTTCCTCCACTGCCTCTCCTCCCCAAGGTACTCTTAAAGGTCAGACAAGAGAAGCCAAAGATGATACTGATTGCCCCAGACTGGCCCCACCAGTACTGGTATCCAATCCTAAGGAACTTGTCTCAATGCCCGGCTTGGACCTTGCCTCAAATACCTCATCTACTGTCCCAACAAAACAATCAGATCCTGCACAGCCAACTCAAGACCTTAAGTCTGGCAGCATGGTGGATAATGTAGTCATACAAAATGCACCTCTCAGTAAAGCTGTGATGGATGTAATTTTGGAGGCCAGAAGGCCTAGTACCAGAAAATCTTACGCTGGAAAATGGAAGAGATTCTGTGCCTGGAAACAGGCACAAGGAATTGACACAGCTATACCAAATATTCCTCAGATTTTGCAATACTTAACTGAGATGCTGGACAAAGGTCTATCCTTTTCATCAATTAAAATTCATGCCTCTGCCATTTCGGCTTATTACAATACAGAGCCACCAATCTTTTCACATCCTTTGTTAAGGTAGTACCTCAGAGGAGCCAAAAACTTAAGGCCTCCAAGGAGATCACCAGTACCTGCATGGGACCTCAATTATGTCTTGGAAAAACTCACCCTGTCTCCTTTTGAGCCAGCTGCTACAGCTGATATAAAGTTTTTATCTTGGAAAACAGCACTGCTCCTAGCAATAACCTCTGCAAGATGAGTCTCAGAGCTACAGGCACTCATGGCTGTGGAACCTTTTATCATTTTTAATCCAGACAGGGTTTCTCTGAGGACAAACCCGACATTTATGCCTAAGGTAGTGTCCAGTGTGGCCCTTAACCAAACTATTCATCTGCCTACTTTTTATCCAAGTCCACAGAATAAGGGGGAGACAATTCTGCATTCCTTGGACATACACAGACAGCTACGCTTCTACTTGAACAGAACCAAAGCTTTCAGAAAGAGCAACTACTAGTGGCATATGCTGCAGGACCACAAGAAAAGGCTATCTCAAAGCAGACTATTTCAAAGTGGATAGGCCACTGGATTCATTTCTGCTATTCACAACATGGCAAGCCAGTGCCTAAGGGCATTAGGCCACATTCAACCAGAGCAACAGCTGCTTCAGCAGCCTTCCTCAGGGGAGTACCAACCAAAGACATTTTAGAGGCTGGTACCTGGAGTTTAGTGCACACTTTTACAAATCACTATCATTTACCACTCTACTCTAAATCCAGGGCAGGCTTTGCCACTGCAGTTCTGCAGGGCCTCATAGCCACTCCTAATGCTATTTAGTTCCAGCCTCCCAGCCATAGCTTTGGGATTCAACCCAAGTGTAATGACTGCAACAGTGAAACACGAAGAACATAGTACAGTTGTGTACACTTACCATAAATGTAGATGTTCGAGTGTATTCACTGTTGCAGTCCAGGTTACCCACCCACCATCCCCCATATCTTTGCTGGAACTTACCTGCACTTCTCTAATCTATACAACCTATGTGGTGTATTTGCTTGTAGATGAAGCTATAATATATATTTGGTGTATGCATGTTTTATTGACATATTTTTAGTCTACCCATTTGGGGGCACCTGACATCTGGGGCAAGAAAAACTGAAGAAAATGGCGTTGGCTGCATCTTTTATACCCCTGGTGCACTGACGTCAGGGAAGAGGTGACAGCAACCGACGCCGGACCTAGACTTTGGAATTAAGGCCGACTGAGGGTAGCCTGCCAGCAGGATAACCCAAGTGTAATGACTGCAACAGTGAATACACTCGAACATCTACATTTATGGTAAGTGTACACAACTGTACTTTTCTGCTGTCTGCATTTGTCTAAGTGGTTATAATGATTTTATAATTTCTGCTGTCTGCATTTGTCTAAGCGGTTAGCATGATTTTATAATTTCTGCTGTCTACATTTGTCTAAGTGGTTAGCATGATTTTATAATTTCTGCTGTCTGCATTTGTCTAAGCGGTTAGCATTATTTTATAATTTCTGCTGTATACATTTGTCTAAGCGGTCAGTATTATTTTATAATTTCTGCTGTCTGCATTTGTCTAAGCGGTCAGTATTATTTTATAATTTCTGCTGTCTGCATTTGTCTAAGCAGTCAGTATTATTTTATAATTTCTGCTATCTGCATTTGTCTACGCGGTTAGCATTATTTTATAATTTCTGTTGTGTGCATTTGTCTAAGCGGTTAGTATTATTTTATAATTTCTGCTGTCTGCATTTGTCTAAGCGGTTAGTATTATCCTATAATTTCTGCTGTCTGCATTTGTCTAATCGGTTAGCATTATAGTATAATTTCTACTGTCTGCATTTGTCTAAGCGGTTAGCATTATTTTATAATTCCTGCTGTCTGCATTTGTCTAAGCTGTTAGTATTATTTTATAATTTCTGCTTTCTGCATTTGTCTAAGTGGTTAGCATCATTTTATAATTTCTGCTGTCTGCATTTGTCTAAGTGGTTAGCATTATTTTATCATTTCTGCTGTCTGCATTTGTCTAAACGGTTAGCATTATTTTATCATTTCTGCTGTCTGCATTTGTCTAAGCGGTCAGTATTATTTTATCATTTCTGCTGTCTGCATTTGTCTAAGCGGTCAGTATTATTTTATTATTTCTGCTGTCTGCATTTGTCTAAGCGGTCAGTATTATTTTATCATTTCTGCTGTCTGCATTTGTCTAAGTGGTCAGTATTATTTTATTATTTCTGCTATCTGCATTTGTCTACGCGGTTAGCATTATTTTATAATTTCTGCTGTCTGCAGTTGTCTAAGCGGTTAGCATTATTTTATCATTTCTGCTGTCTGCATTTGTCTCATAGGTTCATAGGTAGGTACTAGGCTATCAGCCCAACGGCCTACGCAAGCCTAGTCAACAAGGTTTCATGGCTTACACCACCCAAGAAAGTTATTTTCCTTTGCCACTGTCGAGCAGAGACACAAAAGTGATCCCCGGGGTGTATTTCCTATTTCCCATCCACTCATCAAGATTTTTCTTGAAGAGTGCTAATGAAGAACTTTGCTTGACATAGATGGGTAGCCTGTTCCAGAGTATGGGAAGTCTCTGGGATAGGAATCTATCCCTCCAGCATGTCCTGTTTATTGTGGTGACAAGGTTTAGGTCCCTAGAGCATGTAGCTCGCAGGGATTGGGATTTCTTTAGGTGTAGCATGTCCAACAGCTCTGGGTTTGACATAGCTTTATATGTTAGGCAGAGATCACCTCTGAGTAGGCGATATGCTACGGAGTAAAGCTGGAGTTTTTTGAGGTGGTCAGTGTAGGGCATTTGTTTGAGTCCAGTAATCCTCTTTGTGAGGTACTTCTGTGGCCTTTCCAGCTGCTGCAGATGTCTTGTGAGGTACATTCCAAAAGGGGTGTTGTACTCTATAATGGGTCTAATGTGTGTCGAGTAGAGGGGAACGATGACCTCTTTTTTCCTGGATGAGAACCCTTTTATGATGAGGTGTGCCACGTAGAAGGGCTTCCTGACTACTGTGGCGATGTGACTATCAAAGGAGAGACTACTGTCCACCTGGGTCCCAAGGTCTCTTATCACGCATTCGGTGTTAAGTAGATTGCTGCCTATGTGGTAGTTCATGGGTACAAAGTTTTTACCAAAGATGATGACACTGCACTTTTTGGCATTGAGCTTGAGGCCATGGCTCTGACACCAGGTATCTGTCTCAGAGAGGCCCTTCTGTAGGATGTTCACATCATTTGGGGACTTGACTATGGCTCCTAGTTTGCAGTCATCTGCGAACTTCGTTAGCCAGAGGCCTTCTGTGTTAGCGTGTACTTCAGAGAAGTAGATACCAAACAGGAGCGGTCCCAGGACGGAACCCTGTGGTACTCCACTTGTCACTGGTTTGCGGTCAGATTTGGAGTCTGCAACTTTTACAGTGTGGGTTCTGTCAGTGAGCCAGTTGGCAACCCATCTTGTGACGTAGGGATTTATGCCTAGTTTATTGAGTTTAGCTATAATTCCAGAATGGGGGATGGTGTCGAAAGCCTTGGCGAGGTCAAGATAGGCTGTGTGAACCACCTTACCCTCATCTGCAGCTTTGGTGACTGCCTCAAAGAAGTCGATCAGGTTCAGGAGGCATGATCTGCCTTTCACAAACCCGAACTGGGTGGGATCCAGAGTTTGGAGGTTACCAATGTCTTTGTTTATGAGTTCCATGATGATATGTTCCATGGCCTTACAGACCAGGCTCGTCAGGCTAATAGGTCTATAGTTCCCGGGGTCCGTGGTGGCTCCCCCTTTGTGGAGTGGGATAAGTGTTGCTATGTACCATTCAGTGGGCACAAAGCCTGATGCGAGGCTATTATTGAACATGGTGCTTAAGTTCATTCTGAAGTTCGTGTAAAACGCAGCGTGGTATGTTGTCCGGTCCCATGGATGCTGTGCTTTTGGCTTTAGAGAGTGCAGCTTTCACCTGCGTAGTTGTGATTACAGGGACTCTGCATTCTTCCTGTATAGATATGTGCCCTTTAGGGGGTGGGGGGGTAAAGTTAGCACTGAACCTATCGCCAGGATGTTGGCAATATCAGTTGGTTCTGTAATTTTCGTGCCTTTGTGCTGTAACTCAGAGCAGATCTGGGTGTTGCCATTGAGATTCTTGACATAGCTATAGAATGCTTTGTGGTTGTCCTTGGAATTAGTGGCGATTTTTATTTTCGTAGCTAGCTACTAAGCGGTCAGTATTATTTTTATCATTTCTGCTGTCTGCATTTGTCTAAGCGGTCAGTATTATTTTATTATTTCTGCTGTCTGCATTTGTCTAAGCTGTCAGTATTATTTTATCATTTCTGCTGTCTGCATTTGTCTAAGCGGTCAGTATTGTTTTATCATTTCTGTTGTCTGCATTTGTCTAAGCGGTCAGTATTATTTTATTATTTCTGCTGTCTGCATTTGTCTAAGCGGTCAGTATTATTTTATCATTTCTGCTTTCTGCATTTGTCTAAGCAGTCAGTGTTATTTTCACAGAAGAGCCTGATTGCCTGATATAGGCTCTTACACTAACAAGATTTTGTTTTTAGCTAATGGTGCTTCTTCCCATAATGTACCATGTGTTCCTGCAATATAACATTTTATTGCCACTCCCATTTTTTTCAGAGTGTTAACTTCATTCACTTAGAAATTAAAGTCTCTGTATCAGTGTTTTCTTTGAAAATATCTTGAGAGAACATCAACATATCTTTTCAGTGTCTCTTCCTGTTATGTGTTCTTTATTGTGTACTAAACAAATTCCACTGGTCATTTATTGGGTCAGCTACAGTGACTAAGTGCATTGCAATTCTGAAAAAAAAAAGAGAAATTACCATTTTACTTATGTCTCTGTATTGAAAACATATGTTGACTGTGACACAATGTTAATTAGAAAATGACTGTAGCACTATTTTATATATAGTGTGTATAGGATGTTGTCAGTGTGTTTGGTTATAATACTGAAATTTCTCTTGATACATGATGTACCTAACTATGTCTGAACTCTTCTTAAAAATGATGATTGTACTGTATCTTGCATAATGACAGGATCTTGTAACATGCATGCAACACAAGAGAAGAAAAAGAAAAAGAAATTACCATTTTACCAATGTTGCATTGAAAAACTGTACTACAAATTACATTTCAGTAATTTTTTAAATCATGAAGTGTAACTTAAAAGTATGGTAAAATTGTATATTTTCAGGGGGTACTGCATACCCCATTTGAAGAATTTTGCCCCTGCACCATCTTTATATATGTACATATACATATACACATGCACACTATACCAACTCCAGAGTTGCACAACAGTGGGGAAAAGTGGAAAAAATCCACAGTAGCCTGTCTTGATCCTGCACAATGCAAGTCAACATGATTTTGATCAATCTCCTTGAAAAAAGACATTCTGAAAAACTGTTCATTGTAGCTACTCTCGTTAAAGTGTAGGACATCCAAGTTTACTCTCTGAATGAACTTGTTTTGCGTTGTTTATACTGGAGCATAGTTATCAAATTTTGTTAACTGAGCTGGTTTATCTCTGTGTTGATTTAGTATGATATGCATTGGATCCAGCAAGATTTATTATGGCCTTAGTATGATGGAATAAAAATGCAAGGCTACTAACATTTGCTGACGTGGCTTTTTTTTTTTTTTTTTTGGGGGGGGGGGTATAACCTGAAGGTTAGTAGGCTGTAAGTCATAGGAACCATTGAGTCAAATTCTTAAAGAAGTTTAATATGTGATTTGACACATACCTAACATGTAGATGTCCTTCTTTTCTTATGTTGCAGTATTCATAACGTGAGGGATTCACTGCCAAAGGTGGTCCTGATGCCCAGCCTGTATACAAAAGACCTTAACTACTACAAGGTACGTGGGACGTTGCACATAGCCTAGCAGCCAGTGTAAGCTGTAAAAGTGACGTCCGCACATACCATCCTCAGAACGTCTCTGCCCCCAGTCTGAATGCCATTTACAATCGTCATTCTCCTAGACTGAGTTGTTTGCTAGTTGCAAGAGATTCAGATAAGTGCCCCATTGGGGGTTTCTTTTATCTTTTGCTACTGCCTTTTTGCTTTAAGGTTTACATATCATCCAAAAAAGGCAAATGCCAGTGTGGAAGACAAATTCCACATAAAGATAGTCACAATCAGTGTCTCTTTTGCTTAGTGCCCAACCATGACCATAAATCTTGCCCTGTCTGTAAAGTTTTCATTCCTAAGACCCTACATAGCCACCTTTCCTCTCTTAATATTTATCTTGAGAATCAGAGATTGAAAAGGTTAGCGAGCGATGTTATGCAGAGTGCATCGAGGCCTTCTTCTGAGCCTGCTATGAAGAAGGCTAGGAAACTTAGGCCTGAAACTTCAGCTGTGCCTCCCTTTCCGAACACTCTCTTGAGGCCGATAAAGGCCCGGAGACCCGCATAGATTTCAGCTTGGATTCTAAGGCGGGTACCACTTCAGAGGTCACAAGGGATCCTGCCATCAGCACATCCTTAGAGGCTTTGCAGGCATCCACTTTGGATGGACAGGGGGAACCGAGGCTCATAGTTTCAGAAGGGTTTCGAGGCATTCCGCAAATTGTAGTAAGAGAGGAAGTCCATGGACTGTCATTAAATGTAGGCCTACATTGGGTCCCTTTACCTTTCAGAGGGCTGATGCTTCTCTTAAAAAGAAGCAGAAAACCGAACTCTCTGAGCAAGTCCATGACTCAATCCCACAAATGGATACTTCACAGGGATGTTCCTGGTTATTCTACACTGGTGGGGTATTCTTTAAGTAGATCTTTTTGCCTCCCCTTTGAACAGACAACTTCCAAAATTTTGTGCCAGAGATCCAGACCCTCTGGTGTGGAAGGTGGATGCCCTATCTTTCTCATGAAAGGGGATGTTTCTGTGTATTCCCCCCTTCCCTCTTATTCAGAAAGCTCTGCTGAAAATTCAGCAGGACAAGCCATAAATCTTGCTGCCCTTTTGGCCAGGACAGCATTGGTTCCCCTCTTCTTCTGCATTTAGCCAAGGGCAATCATCACAAGTTAGCTCATAGGGTGGATCTTCTCACACAAGACAAGGGCTCTCTCAAACACTGTGGGTGATAGGCTTTTGATTTCAGACACCTCTTTTCAGAGGATGTGCTTATGGTTCTGTAGGAGGTCAGGAAACTCAATACTAGGAAATCCTACTTATCCAAATGGAAGAGGTTTTCCATCTGGTGTCTTTCTTGTAAACTAGTCCCACTTTCTGTGGATGTCCCTCTGGTTTTATCTTACTTGTGTAAACTGCTGATGGCTGGGTTGGCTTGTTCCTCAGTAAAAGCTCATCTAGCAGCCATTTCTGCTTGCATGCCTTTTTCTCCAAATTGGAGATTAAACTCTTCCTTAAAGGTGTCATTCACATCAGACCTCCAAGGAAGCCTGTTCCTCCTCCTTGGGACCTCTGTTTTGTCTTGGAAAAATTCATTGTAGCTCTGTTTGAACCTGCAGATACAGATACCCTGCAATACTGTGCTTGTAAGACTGTTCTATTACTAACCATCACTTCAGCCAGGAGGGTGTCCGAGCTGCAAGCCTTGATGGCTTCTCTCCCCTTCCCAGCATTTCATAAGGATAGGATTTGTTTGAGTACTAACCCTTTTTTATGCCCAAGGTTGTGAATGAGTTGTCACTTCACCAGTCTGTTCATTTGCCCACTTTTTCCCCTCTCCACAATCATCTAATGAGAGAGTTCTACACACCTTGGGCATGCATATACAACTCAGATTTTACTTGGATAAAACTAAGTCTATCAGGAAATCTGATCAGCTTTTCTTTCTTTTCATCCCAGGGCTCTGGGGATGCCTATTTCCAAGCATACCATTTCCACTTGGATTTCTAAGGCTATTTCCTTTTGTTATGTTTTTCATGGCAGTAGCATTTCTACTTCTGTTAAAGCTCATTCTACTTGAGCTGTGGCTTCTTTGGGTGCTTTTTTAGAAGCAGCTACCTGGTCTTCTGTTCATACCGTCACTAAACATTATAAACTGGATGGTATCTCCAAATCTAGAGCTGGCTTTGCTAGACCCATTCTCTGTGGCATTTTAGAAAGTACCTCTGCTCCTTCCCCCTCCCTTTCTTCTTCATGAGCTTTGGCATTCTCCCTCATGTTATGAATACTGCAACATAAGAATAGAAGAACATAGGATAGTTGCGTAAAATCTTACCATAATTGTAGATGCCCTTCACTTCTGTGTTGCAGTATTCTATCTCTCCCACCTTTCCCTTGTTTTTTGTCTTTTTCCATGGATTTATGGTTACCTTGTTTTGTTTCTTAGGCTGGTGTTTTTTCTAGGACATTCAGTTCTGGGGAAGGTACATGCGGACATCAATTTTATGGCATTTACTGGCTGCTAGTGTATGTGCAGCATCCCACTACCTTGCAGTAATTAAAGTCTTTTGTATACTGACCAGACGTTGGGACCAACTTTGGCAGTGAATCCCTCATGTTATGAGTAGTGCGACATAGAAGAGATGGACATCTATGGTTATGGTAAGATTTTATACAACTATTCTTTCTGCCAGTTTTCCTTTTCCCTGCTGTCTTTCCAGGTATGCATATCTTGATGTCTGTGCTTACCAACTGGCACTATGCCAAAGCCATTATTTAAAAAGTTTCTCTGTACTAGGAATATTGTGCCCAGTGATGAGGAGTTGCACTGCCTGTGTTGCCTAGAAAAGTGGTATCATATTTACTTGGATTTTGATTGAGATATCCATATATGACGCTGAGATAAAGTCTCTTCCCAATCTTATGAAAAGGCTGTGTCATCTGAGCCCCAGGAATCAAATTCTGTCCTACACCCCATAGCCATCTTTCCATGAATGTTTATCTACGTTCCTGAATATTATGATCAAGAAAGCTTCAAGGTCAGAAATAAAATCAGTCTCTAAACCACATCTAGCAACTGGCTCTAGTAAATGAAGTCTCCCAACCCAAGCCTACTAGGAAGCAGGTCTTACCTTCAACACAGTTGCTTTTTCTCTGTGCTGCTACATTTTGTATTAATTTGATCAAGCAAACATTTGCTTTATGGCTTTAGCCTAATGGAAACATAGCAAGGCTACTAACACGTTGCTGAGTGGTGATTTCTTTTTTTTTTTTTTTTTTTTTTTTTTGATTAGGAGGTTCTTGTGTCTGAAGGCTGAAGTGGGACAAGTATGTGCCCCATCTTCTCGATGCATGCAGACAAGGGTCCCAATAATCCATAGGTTTTTCACCTTTTGAGTTGTTGTATGCTCACAGTGTAAGGGGACCTTGAATTTTGTTTCTGATGAGTGGAAGTTGAGTGTGAGTCCCACAAGGAGTCTGTTGTAGCATGTGTCCTATGTTTCAGGAATAGGAGTAGAGAGACAATGGGACTGGTGCAGAAGTACGTGCAGGACAGTAGCAAAAGAACTGGTATGACTGGACCGTCAGAGCAAGAATATACCAATGTCCAGAAGAAGATGGATCATATTACAAAATGACAAAATAAGCTACAGGTAGCATGGCAACATGTGCAGGTCCCTTTGTTACTGTGAGAAAATAAAGTGATGTTAATTATATTAATTATATGATGAGTGAGCCAGGAAGGAGGTAGAAACACAAACCCTGCCATGATGAACGCCTGCCATGATAAAGAAGCACTGGTATTCTCAGTGAGTCTCAGCCTGGCACCTCAGCAGGTGGGATAGTATTTTCACAGTAAGTATCTTCTACCAAGTTTCAGGAAATCCAAATAGTACTATAGGATTTGTGGAGATATCCATTGGTTAGCCATTATGTATCCTTGCAGCCATTGATGCTACTGCTTTCAGGTAATGGGGATTTATTACAACTTTTTTTTCAAGTCACAGTTCACAGGTGTGCATTTTGGTCTGGGTAGGCTGGATATGCACTTGATATTAATTGTTGTTGAACTTATTTAAGATTAGAAATTTGTAGATAATTTTTTTCACTTGAATACTGTACTCCTGTCTAGCTGCAGTTAGTTGCCTAAAGTGTGAAAAATTGTAGCCATCTGGACACATTAAAAGTTGTTAGACTGCTTTTGAAATTTTGCGTTAACTTAGTCTGGGGGTTTCTGCTTGCATTATAATCTGTGCTGGTCACATTTTTTAATCATTCTGCTCATCTTCTGAGTGGTTGGCTGCTGAGATTCACCTGCATAAATCAACTGACAAAAGCTGATTTAAGTATACTTTTCTCTGCATTTATTTAAGATTAGAAATTTGTAGATAATTCTTTCACTTGAATCCTGTACTCCCTGTCTAGCTGCAGTTAGTTGCCTGAAGTGTGAAAAAGTGTATCCATCTGGATACATTGAGATTTGTTAGACTGATTTAGAAATTCTGTGTTAACTTAGCCTGGGGGGGTTTCTGTTTGCATTATAATCTGTGCTGGTGACATTTTATAATCATTCTGCTCATCTTCCAAGTGGTTGGCTGCTGAGATTCACCTGCATAAATCAACTGACAAAAACTGATTTAAGTATACTTTTCTCATCACCTATTTAAGATTAGAAATTTCTAGATAATTGTTTCACTTGAATACTGTACTCCCTGTCTAGCTGCAGTTAGCTGCCTGAAGTGTGAAAAAGTGTAGCCATCTGGATACATTGAAAGTTGTTAGACTGCTTTTGAAATTCTGTGTTAACTTAGCCTGGGGGGGGGGGGGGGGTTCTGCTTGCATTATAATCTGTGCTGGTCACATTTCTTAATCATTTCTGCTCATCTTCCGAGTGGTTGCCTGCTGAGATTCTCCTGCATAAATCAAATGACAAAAGCTGATTTAAGTATACTTTTCTCTGCACTTATTTAAGATTAGAAATTTATAGATAATTGTTTCACTTGAATACTGCACTCCCTGTCTAGCTGCAGTTAGTCTCCCCCCCCCCCCCATGTTCTTGTTGTGGTATAATTCTTGGTGGCTTTGGAATTACCCGCCGCTACTGTAAATCTGTTTTTGGGCACTCCTGCTGGGCCCATCTCATTTGCTCATTCAACTGAGTAAAGTGAGATCATATTTTGATTTCAGACTCTCCTACCAGTCCCTTCTCCTCTGCTGTGTACAGAGAGAGCACTTGGGAAGGCCATCCCCTATAGTATCTTAATCTGCTCTGTTCCCTTCCTCCCCACAAAAAAAAATGACTTATACTGTTTTGAGCTCCTCTTACATAACTGTCTTCTACCTTAATATCTTAATTTGCCATTCTGTGTGCTTTTAAGTATTCAAGTGCTCTTATTTGATTTTTCATAAACTTGTTTTTGCCATTTTTAACTTATCTGCATTCATTTAAACTGGATTTCCCTTAATATTTCTACACACTCAAGTGTGCTAGCTTGTAAGCGTTTTTGCTACCGTCATTAGCTCATTCTGTCTAATACAGAGAGCAGTTTTTGAGAAAGCCAACCCAGTTAACTAACAAAAAAAAAAAAATAAATAAAAAAAATTATATATATACATATATATATATATATATATATATATATATATATATATATATATATATATATATATATATATATATATATATATATATATATATAAATTCCAAGCTTGTTTTCTGCCTTTCCTGTAAGTAGTCTAATGCAGATACAGATTTGCTGTATCCAGAACTATTTGTAGGCTTCCATGCCCCCAAGCCTTTCCGTTGTGGAGGAAGCCTTCTAGCTTATCAGTGGGAGTGGTAAGCACAAGGTAGCCTATCTACCACAAGAGTGGTTTCTGGCCCAGAAATTGTAGTTTATTGGCTGTTTGGGCAGTTTTTCCATCTCTTTCAGCTTTCTGGTTTAAAAGCCTGTGTTTGCACTTGTTTCCCACCTTTCCTGTAACTAGTCTGGTCCAGATACACATTTGCTGTGTCCAGGACTGTTTGTAAGCTTCTGAGCCCCCAAAGCTTTTCTGTGTTGGAGGGAGGTCTTCTAGCATATCAGTGGGAGTGGTAAGCAATAGCTAGCCTATCTACAACAAGATCCAGATACAAATTCTTAGTTTTAGCACTTGAATTTGCTTATTCAGAACTTGTAAGCACTAAATAAACTACAAATGACTACGGCACTCAACCTTCCTCATTACCTAGAGGAAAACAGTTTTTGTACTTACTTTCCTCACTTGCTTAGAGAAAAACAGCTCTTGTACTCACTTTCCTCACTTGTCTAGAGGAAAATAGTTTTTTATTCAGGCATGTCCAAGGGTCAGCTCATAGTGTTCTCTCCTATCTGATGAATCTGGTCATCTTGGGGCAATGTAGCAATTGCCTCATGTACACAGACTACCCTCTCCTCCTACCACCCAACACTACAACCTGTGAGAGATGCACTTATCTAGCCAAACCTGGAGGTAAAGCTCTCTCCAACCAAGACTGAACTTGACAGTCAAGAGGAGAAAGTAAACACTGGCACCACACCACACTCATCACATAGTCCCATTAACCTACACCACCAAAATCCACACATAGAAAGATAAAAACATTTGCGGAGGCTCTCAGTAATAATCTGCTGAAGCAACAGAGACCTCCAAAGCAGAAACGCAAGCAACTTCCTCCCACCAACACAACCCAATTGACACATAGCCACAGACTCAGTGTGCCACTCAACCACAGCCCATAAGGCAAAACAACGTACCCAACACACTAGTCATAGGTGACTCTATAATCAGGCACACTGATGTCCCAATCACCAGGCTAAACAAGGAGAGAGTTACTGTCAGCTGCCTGTCGGGTGCCAGGGTCCGCCACATTACCCACGCAGTAAGGTCACTCCACATCAAGTACAAATATGATCCTGTGATTGTCCATGTTGTTGTGAACAACCTGAGATGTACCTCCCTGGACTACATGAAAAGAGACATGGAAGAGCTCTCCAATCTTGACCCTAGCCCTGAGTAGCATCCTGCCATCGCCCAGAATGGTACTGCAGTACAAGGGCAAAATGACTGACTTCAACAATTGGCTAAGCTTCTGGTATCATTCTAAGGGGATCCAGTATCTGTCTGCCTGGGGCGACATGGTCGACAGACCACGAAGCTTTGCCAGAGATGGCCTGCACCTGTCACCCCTAGGATTCCGGATACTGGCAAAGGTTTTTGCCACCCCTATAATAGCTTTTTTGGGCAAGGTTCAAATGACAAATTCACCACTGTAAAAGGAACAGGCAAGCAAAAACTGAAGGTAATGCTACTCAATGCTAAAAGTCTAAATCTCAAAATGCACTCACTCGAAGCACTCCTTAAAATGGAGAACATTGATATCTGTGCAGTGACTGAGACCTGGTTCAAGGTTCTAGAGAGCACCCCTGCATTACCAGGTTATAACTCATACCACACTTTTTGGCCATCTAACCTGGACCGGAAAACCAAAGGCAGAGGTGTGTCCATATTTATTAAGGATATCTACACCTCTAGGCTAGTTGCTCAGCATAATGCATCCGAGGTTATCCAAGTGTAAATAACTCTGGGCAAAACTGCAATCCAAATTGTAGCTCGCTACAGATTCCCTACCATGCCCCAGGATTCCCACTCCTCTTTTCGTGATATACTGGAAAATGTTAGGGTTCAACCAAACACCCTAATATTGGGTGATTTCAACTACCCCACCATTAACTGTGAAAACTACTCATGTACTAACTCCTTCGCTCAGCGCTTTCTGGAATTTATAAATTTCAGTGCCCTGGATCAACTTATTCACACCCCCACTAGGGGCAACAATATCCTAGACCTAGTCATTAACAACATGAGTGACTGGTGTTCCACAACTGAAGTCAACTCCTCGGTGGTCAGATCCGACCATAAGCTAATCACCCAAGATATCCACATCCCGTCCCCACCCCCCATTAAGGAAACCACGGTAAAAAAATTTCTCCAAAGCCAACTTCATGCTTCTTAAGACAGAAGTGGTGAACTTCATGACACCCACGCAGATGGACAATACAGATGTTCAGCGTGCATACAGCTGCAGTCATAACAGATGGGTTCTCCTGCCGTCAGGCGGGTCCTCGGTCGGCAAATTCCAAAGTCTAGGTCCGACGTCGGTTGTCGTCGCCTCCTCCCTGACGTCAGTGCGACAGGGTTATAAAAGAACCAGCCGATGCCATTTTCTTCAGTCTTTCTTGCAGCGCGGTGCCCGAAGCAGAAGCAGTTCGCAAGTGCCGGTCAGCCAGATCCTGAGATTACGAATATTTTGCAACCGAAGTCTTCTTGAAAGCTAAGTACCCCGTTGGGGAAACTTTTCTTGCCTCAGACCGATGTCAGACAAAGTTAATAATTGTATTTCATGTGGGAAGCAAATACCACATAAGGATTTTCATTCCCTCTGCATTCCTTGCTTAGGCCCAGACCATGACGTCTCGGCCTGTCGTTTTTGTGCTACATTCAACAGATGCACCATTAAGCGTCGGTGAGTTAAGCCCAACACTATTTTGGCAAAAAATTTAATTACATTATGTCGTCGGATACTCCGACTCCAGTTTTGAGTAAAAGACGCAAAGATAAGGACCGACATATGAGGTCCACGGCTTCTACCGACACCACGCCAAAGCCGACTACAGGTGGTCCGGTTCTCAGTGAGGCGCCTACGCAGCCCCTGACTACCGACGACACTTCATTGGTGGTGTCTACTGTACCCGAGGTCGCAGGCTCTTCGGCCCACACCCCAACTACCGATACCGAAGCCACTCTTGGCGGTGAAACTCAGAGTTTAGACAGGTCTGCCACCTCTCAAGGTGTCTTCAGGCCTTCCTCTTCTTTTTCCATCAAGGCTTTCACTAAGTCTAAAGCAGCCATGCATACTAAGAGACAAGCTCCACAGGGCCCTTCTCAAGGCCCCATGCCTAAAAAGCAGATGCTCAAAATGGCTGAGGATTTGATTACTCTTATCAGGGGTTCTCAACCCCCCCCAGACAAAAGGCCCAGAATGGAGGAAGAATCCCCGTCCTCGGACCAGGCCTCCATTATTCAGAGCATTCTGATGACCAGGAACATTCATACTCCACTTTTGAAGATTCTGATGCAGAGGAGTCCATTCCCTCTGTCTCCCCCCCTGAGGATTACTCTTTTGGGGAAACCTTGCATACCTTGAGGGAACACTTCCACTGGGAAGGCCAAGAGTACTCAGACTCCAAGAAAAGGCTTAGGGATTTTCTCTTGCTCCCTCAGCACAGGCCTCTGGCTATACCTCCTGTCTTAGACATTCTAGATGATGTGTATTCGGAGGCCTGCCTTAACCCAGACTCTTTACCTCCAGCCCCAGTTAAGCCTGACAGGTATTACCGGGTTCCTGACTCTCACCAATTCCTGTACAAAAGCCATGCGGCTGACCCAGAAACTATCTCACAGGGCCCCAAGGGAATTAAGGCCTCCACTGCTAAAAATCCATTACCTTCAGAGAGAGATTCCAGAGCTTTAGAAAGATGGGGGAAAAAGGTATACACCTCGGCCACCTTAACCATGAGGGCATTAAACTGCCAGTTCCATATGTTAAAGTACCAACAGTTTCTGTTATCACAGTTGAGAAACAAAATGTCACAACCTGAACAACCAGACTTGAAGTAGTTGCAGGATTTGATGCATAGTGCAGAACAAGTATGTAAACATACCTTGCAATGTGGTTTTGATGCTTTAGAGGCCTCATGTAGAGCTGCTGTTACAGGATCAGTCATACGTAGACATGCCTAGCTCAAGGAGCAAACCTTACCAGATCATGTCAAAGCTAAATTACTAGATGCCCCTTTGCAAAAAGATGTATTATTTGGTGTTAAAGCTGAGGAGGTATTAAAGAAAATGGAGGAAAAGGCTAAATCAATGCAAACAGTGAAAGATTTCCTACAGGTACAACCTCCACGTTTCAGTAGAAATTGGCCTTCCAAAAATTGGTCCTTTCCAGCCACGGACAGACCCCAAAGAGGTAGATACAGGCGCCCGAGGGGCAGAGGGCAATCTCAAGGATCGTTTAGAGGCAGACAATGGCAAGCTCCTACACAAAGAGGTGGTGAGGATAGTTCACAGCCATTCAGAAAGCAGACCCAATGACTTTCCCATTTGCATGCCAAACAAGGCTCAAATGGCAGCACCTTTAGGCGGAAAACTGGCATTATTTTCGAAAAATTGGCATATTGTCACAAAAGACAAATGGATCCTGGACATTATAAACAGAGGCTACACATTCTATTTTCACACCCTTCCAAAAATGAGAGGCATGCCAAACCTGCCACACAATCAAAGGGCAGAGGCACAAAAACAAATTTCAGATCTCATGGACATGAAAGCTATTCAAGAGGTACCTACACAAGAACAAGGTCAAGGTTTTTACTCCAGACTATTCCTGGTACCAAGGAAGGGAAAAGATTGGAGACCTATTTTGGACCTATCCATCCTAAACACATTTTTACTCGTGCCAAAATTCAAGATGCTCACATTACAGCAGCTTCTTCCCATGCTGGGCAAGGAGTCTTGGCTGGTAACATTGGACCTCAAGGAGGCATACCTGCATGTCCCAATCAGGCAAGATTGCAGAAGATACCTCAGATTTCTTGCAGGTTCAACCCATTATCAATTCTCTGCATTGCCCTTTGGCTTATCTACTGCGCCCAGAGTATTCACGAAATACCTGGCATCGGTAATTGCCTACTGCAGACTTCAAGGGATACAAATATACCCATATTTGGACGACTGCCTGATCCAAGTGGACAGCAAGCACATACTTCTGAAACATCTGGCTTTTGTAATAATGTTGTTGAATTCTCTGGGATACACAGTCAACAAAAAAAAATCAAGGCTAATACCCTCTCAAACAATAATTTTCCTGGGTGCTAACTTGGACACAAACACCCAGATGGCCTACCTCACGCCAGAGAAACAGGGGCAACTAACTCAATACTTCAGAAAACTAGCAAATTTCACCAGGCTGATTGCAAGGAAAATCCTGCAGGCTCTGGGATTCATGGCATCTTGCATCCTACTAATCCCATGTGCAAAGCTGCATATGAGGAAACTTCAATGGTACCTGAAAAACCTATGGTCTCAACACAGCCACAGTTTGGAAACAATAATACCACTGATTCCATGTCTTCAAAAGGAATTTCTGTGGTGGGCTCAAGCATGCCAAAGAAACACAGGTCTCCCATTCTGCAAGCCTCAAGCAAATCAAGTCATCACAACAGACGCCTCGGACTATGCCTGAGGGGCGCACATGACAGATCGGTGCATTCAGGGCAAATGGTCCCAAAAAGAAAAGCACCTACACATCAATCAAAAGGAAATGCTAGCAGTAATAAATGCTATTATAGCTTTCAAAGACCTTCTGCATCCAGGTCAACTATTGATAAGGACAGACAACACCACAGTAATGTGGTGCATAAACAAACAGGGAGGAACCCATTCATACCCCCTATGCAGGCTGGCCATGTCTCTTTGGAACATGGCTCTGGAATTACAAATCGAACTTGAAGCACAGTACTTGCCAGGCAAGGAAAACACGCTGGCAGACAACCTAAGCAGGAATATGACAGATCCACACGAATGGAAGTTGCATCCTCAAGTTTTTACAGAGATAATTCAAGCATGGGGAAGGCCAGACATAGATCTCTTTGCCTCCCACAAAAATCACCAATTGACAAAATTCTGCTCAAGGACTTTTCATCCACAGGCCTGGAGAGTGGACGCACTCTCTTTCAGTTGGACAACAATGACAGTTTATGCCTTTCCACCTCTTCCTCTGCTGCCCAAAGTTCTATTAAAAACCAGAGCAGACAGACCAAACATGATTCTCATTGCTCCAGACTGGCCAAGACAACACTGGTACCCACTCCTGAGGAGCCTGACACATTCCCCACCATGGACCCTACCTCTAATGCCTGTTCTTCTGACTCAGCACAGCTTCAAAACTCTTCACAGTCAGCTGAAAACACTCAATCTGGCCGCATGGAAGATTCCTCAACTTCACAACAGACCCTACTCTCCAAGGAGGTGCAGGATGTCATTTTGGAGGCCAGAAGGCCTTCTACTAGAAAAGATTACTCTGCAAAATGGAAACGGTTTTGTGCCTGGAATGAGAAAAAGGGCCAGAATCCTGGAATACTGAATTTACCTCAAATATTACAGTATCTAGCTGAGATGCTAAGCAGTGGACTTTCATTCTCCTCCATCAAAATCCATGCCTCAGCCATTTCTGCAGAATACAACACTGATCCTCCTTTATTCCCTCACCCCCTCTTAAGACAGTTCCTCAGAGGGGCTAAGAATATAAAACCCCCAAGGAAACAGCCAATACCTGCTTGGGACCTCAATTTCATTCTAGAAAAACTGATCTTGCCTCCTTTTGAACCAGCTGCCTCAACAGAATTGCAATATTTGTCCTGGAAAACAGCCTTCCTTCTGGCTATCACCTCAGCTTGCAGGGTATCGGAACTACAAGCCCTCATGGCTGTGCAGCCTTTCATCATTTTCCATCAGGGCAGAGTTTCCTTATGAACCAATCTGTCCTTTATGCCAAAGGTGGTATCCAGGGTAGCTTTGAATCAGGCTATCCACTTACCTACCTTTTACCCTAATCCTCAAAACAAAGGGGAGAGCCTACTACACTCCTTGGACATCCACAGACAGCTGCGTTATTATTTGGACAGAACAAAGACTTTCAGAAAATCAGAACAACTCTTTGTGTCCTATGCTACAGGAGCTCAAGGGAAGCCAATTTCCAAACAGACAATCTCAAAATGGATAGCCCACTGCATATGCTTTTGTTACTCTTTTCATGGTAAAACTGTACCTGCAGGCATCAGATCTCACTCCTCAAGGGCCACGGCTACCTCTGCAGCTTTCCTCAGAGGGGTTCCTACCAAAGATATTTTGGAAGCAGCCACTTGGAGTTCTGTGCATACCTTCTCCAAGCACTATCACCTACCATTATACTCCAAAACTAGAGCAGGCTTTGCCACTGCAGTCTTGCAGGGCATCCTGGCTCCTCCTAGTTCCACCTAGTGCCTACCACCCCTTTTTTAGCTTTGGGATTCTACCCATCTGTTATGACTGCAGCTGTATGCACGATGAACATAGTACAGTTTTGTACCTACCATAAATGTAGATGTTCGAGTGCTAATACAGCTGCAGTCCAGGTTTCCCTTCCTCCTTCCCCTCTTGGGACAGGCCTATTGGCTAACACCTCCTCATACAACCTGATTGGGGTATTTATTTATGGTGCATTTGCTTGCAACTACTGTTTTTTGATTATATTGCATTGCATTATTACATAACTTTATGTATTGCCTTCCTTCTGGGGGCACCTGACATTTGGGGCAAGTAAAAATGAAGAAAATGGCGTCAGCTGGTTCTTTTATACCCCTGTTGCACTGACGTAAGGGGGCAGGCGAAGACAACCGACGCCGGACCTAGACTTTGGAATTCGGCCGACCGAGGACTCGCCTGACGTCAGGAGAACCCATCTGTTATGACTGCAGCTGTATTAGCACTCGAACATCTACATTTATGGTAGGTACAAAACTGTACTTTACAACTGCTGAATCCTACACAAATGCACTCTATAAGCACTTACATGAGTGCATGGATCTTGCTATTCCAAACAGAACCAAGACGCTATCCTCCAAAAAAAGGAAGCCAATATGGTGGTCCCCCGCCATAAACAAACTCTACAACAGAAGGAAGAAACTGTTGCTAAAGAGAGTAAAATCCCATGAGTGGAGGAGCTCCCTGGTCAGCCTCAGTAAGAAACTGAGATCCCTTATAAGATCCGCCAAGGCTAGCTATGAAAACAAGATCGCCACTGATTCTAAGGACAACCACAAAGCATTCTATAGCTATGTCAAGAATCGCAATGGCAACACCCAGGTCTGCTCTGAGTTACAGCACAATGGCACAACAATTACAGAAACATCAAAAAAAGTCCAGCACCAGGGAGATGGATAAAATTTAGGATTTAATGTGACAAAGCAGCATACCGGTTTCGGCAAAACTTACAGCCTTCTTCAGTGCCAAAACTGGTATGCTGCTTTGTCACATTAAATCCTAAATTTTATCTATCTCCCTGGTGCTGGACTTTTTGGTGTTTTTGAATATACTTGGTTTGGTCCGTGCACCCTGTCTCACTTGCATCAGAAACAACTGATATTGCCAACATCCTGGCAGATAGGTTCACTGCTAACTTTACCCCCCCCCCCATCTCACCCCTAAAGGGCCCATATCTATACAGGAAGATTGCAGAGTCCCTGTAATCACAACTACACAGGTAAAAGCAGCACTCTCTGAAGCCAAAAACACAGCATCCATGGGACTGGACAACATCCCAGGCTGCGTTTTACACGAACTTCAGAATGGACTGGCTCCCCACCTAAGCACCATGTTCAATTATAGCCTTATGTCAGGCTTTGTGCCCACTGAATTGCACACAGCAACAGTTATCCCACTCCACAAAGGGGGAGCCATCGCTGTTTCTGGGAACTATCACCCTATTAGCCTGGTCTGCAATGCCATGGAACGTATCATCATGTAATTCATAAACAAAGACATTGGTAACCTCCAAACTCTGGATCCCACACAGTTCGGGTTTGTGAAAGGCAGATCATGCCTCCTGAACCTGGTCGACTTCTTTGAGGCAGTCACGAAGGCCATAGATGAGGGTAAGGTGGTTCACACAGCCTATCTTGACCTCGCCAAGGCTTTTGACACCATCCCCCATTCTGGAATTATAGCTAAACTCACTAACCAAATATACGTCCCTATGTCACAAGATGGGTTGCCAACTGGTTCACTGACAGAACACACACTGTAAAAGCTGCAGACTCCAAATCTGACTTCAAACCAGTGACATGTGGAGTGCCACAGGGTTCAGTCCTGGGACTTCTCCTGTTTGGTATCTACTTCTCTGAAGTACAGGCTAACACAGAAAGCCTCTGGCTAACGAAGTTCACAGAAAACTGCAAACTAGGAGCTATAGTCGAGTCCCTAAATGATGTGGACATCCTACAGAAGGGCTTCACTGAGACAGATGCCTGCTGTCAGAGCCATGGTCTCAAGCTCAATGCCAAAAAGTGCATTGTTATCCCCTTTGATAAAAACCCTATATCCATGAACTACCTCATACACGGCAGTCTTCTTAACGCCGAATGTGTGATAAGAGACCTTGGGATCCAGGTGGAGAGTAGTCTCTCCTTTGATAATCACATTGCCACAGTAGTCAGGAAATCCTTCTTCGTGGCACACCTCATGACAAAAGGGTTCTCATCCAGGAAAAAAGAGGTCATTGTTCCCCTCTTCTTGACACTCATTAGACCCATTATATAGTACAATGCCCCTTTTGGAATGTACTTCACAAAACATCTGCAGCAGCTGGAAAGGCCACAGAAGTACCTCACAAAAGAGGATTACTGGCCTCAAACAGATGCCCTACACTGACTGTCTCAAAAAACTCCAGCTTTACTCTGTAGCATATCGCCTACTTCAAGGTGATCTCTGTCTAACATATAAAGCTTTGTCAAATCCAGAGCTGTTGGACATGCTACACCTAAAGAAATTCCAATCCCTCCGAGCTACACACTCTAGGGACCTAAACCTTGTCACCAAAGTAAACAGGACATGCTGGAGGGATAGATTCCTGTCCCAGAGACTTCCCATACTCTGGAACAAGCTACCCATCTATGTCAAGCGAAGTTCCTCATTAACACTCTTCAAGAAAAATCTTGATCAGTGGATGGGAAATAGGAAATACACCCCGAGGATCACTTCTGTGGCTCTGCTCGGCAGGGGCACAGGAAATTAACTTTCTTGGGTTGGCGTAAGCCAGGGAACTTTGTTGGCTAGGCTTACTTAGGCCTTTGGGCCGATAGCCTAGTACCTACCTATGAACCTATGAACCTATTTATTTATATTGATATTTTGGATATCCATCTGTGCAGAGAATATTTTCATTTGTAGCTCAGGGGAAATCTTTATTATACACTCGACACAAGAAATCAACTAAGATTAACTTTATTATACAATCGATGTAGCAGAAATTCTAGAAGTCTGGTGTAAAATGAAGCTAAGTAAGAAGAATTACTGAAACCACAGAAGATGTAATACAACTGTAGCAAATGAAGTAAAGTGCAAAGACAGTACAGTAATCTCTCAGTTAACTAGAACTCAAGCAACCGGCACTCTTCAGCAACCCGCAAAAAAAAAAAAAAAAAAAAATCGAAGGAATACAGTACCATTTTCATGTGTTGTACTTTCTGCCCCCCCCCCAGAAACATACCTTACATTTTTAGTGTTTTAGAGTTTTAAAAAGGAAGACAGGAATAGATTCCCTCTCTCCCCAATCTGACAAGTCAAACCAAACAAATAGCATAGGGTGCAGTATTAGTCAGGCCTCTTTTTAATAGTAACTCTAAAGCAAAAGGAAACTACAGATGTGAAGTTGTTCAATTTCACCATTTGTTCTTACACGTGGGTTCGGAGCCGAGTCGGCCGCTTTCCAAGCTCAAGATCTTTGAGTAGCTCGAGGCACAGTCCCTATCCCATGATGCTCTCCGACTAACCCCAGATCTAGTTTGCTGCTGCAACGGATCGCACGATCTTCAGAGAAGCTCGGGCCAGTAAACTTTTTTTTCTTGTCTTTGGACAAAAATTTCAAAATTTTTCTTCATAGTTAGAGTAGTTAGATATATCTATATATATAGATATTACGCTTTTTGGGGGGGTCATATAGCCTATCACGTGTTTATATATTTATATTGCTTAGAACTTGGAGCGGTTGCTCTTGGGCCTTTGGACGTTTCTTTAGTTTAATATTGTGTGCTACCTGTGCGTTTTAGTTGGCAGGGCTCTGTCGACTTGCTCTCCCTATCCCTTACTCTTAGATAGTGTGTGTTTTTTGATATAGATATTTAGACCTATAGATAGATAGATATTGCTGTTCTGTGGATTGCCTTTAGTATGGTATACGTGTTCTTATTGTACCTTTACTGTTTCTCTTTTATCAGGGATCTTGATAATAGGGGGTCTTGCTGTTATGTCTGATCAGAAGCAGAAATCAGGTTTTAAGAGGTGTAGTTGTGGGCAAAAAATGTCCATTACGGATAACATGTTTCTTGTGTGTATTGCTTGTGGCCAGTACATTTACAAGAGGATTGCTCTATCTGCCACTCCTTCAGCGGCAGGGTTCTATTAGAGAGGCGAAGAAAGTTGGTTGATAGAGGGCTGTTGAAGCCAGACTTTCAAGAAGCATTGGACAAGGCTGACCAGACCTCCAAGTCTTTGAAGGGGTCAGAGTCTTCAAAGGTGTCCTTGGAACCTAGGTCCTCGGTTCCGAGCACCTCTGTGAAGGCATGGTCGCCGGCTCCTCATTCTTCGGAGCCGTGCACCGAGCTGATATCTCATTGCCAAACCCCAGTGCTGGAGCCGGTGTCAGAGGTTTTAAAGTCTCCAATCCTTAGGTCAGTGGCTTCTTTCTGCTCCTTCAACCCATTCTTCAGGGACCCTTTTGGACATCGATGTGGACCGTGTGGTGAAGAGGCTCTTAGAGAACCCGGCTTTGGCCAGATTACTCTTGGCTTCATCCCAACTGACTTCGAAGCCTGCTACCGTTCCATTGGCTGTTACTACTCCTCCTCTGAGGCTAGCTGAGCCTTTGGAGCCGTAAGGAGAAGGTCTGATGGTTGTAGAACCCTCGGAGCTGAGGCCTGTCCCAGTGCCTTTGGCCCCGTCGACCTTGATTTCTTCAGTTCCATTCAAAGAATCTCGGAACCGACACTCCCTCGTCAGTTCAGGGGGGAGAGTCAGACCGATGCGTCAGTTCTGGCTCTTCCTCTCGGGACTTCAGCACAGATGAGCTCGGCTCCATCCTCTGGTTCAGAGCCTATGGTCTCGGCACTGAGGAGGTTACCGTCTTCCTCAGAACTGGTGGATTCCTTGGGTCGAGACACCGGGGACTTCGATGCCATGAGGAAGGTTATATCTACTAAAACCCTCACATTCTCTGATCTTTCCTCTTCCTCCCCTAAAGGACCGCATTCTGCCTCTACATCGCAGGTTCCTACCAAGAGTCGAGACCCAGAGCCTCAGGTAACCCCATCAGGTGATCCCTTCTCTACTGAGACTTCACCAGACGCCCCCACTGATGAGGTCCCCAGAAAGAAATTGTGCAAGAGGAGGCATTTGGATTCCCTTCAGGAATCCTTGACATCGGACACCGACTTAGAGGAATCAGAAGGTGCCCCACAGTCCCCCTCGGAGGATGTCCCCTTTGCAGGCATCCTGGAAATACTAAAGCAGAGGGGTGATTGGCAGTCCGTTACTCCTACTGAGGATGAGTCGGTGCTCCTGAAGGCCTTTAGGTCTCAGCCTTCCTCCTCCTGGGTTACTCCGCCTTTGATGAACTAATGGATTTGGTTGCTCAAAGGGCATGGGAGTCTCCTGATTCCATGGAACTGGTCCCTTGGAGGCCTAACAAATTTATCACCTCCCCCGTAGACAGGACTTTTCTCACGAAGGGAGTTTTCGTTGATGCCATGGTGATGGCGGCGGCCACAAAGAAAGAGATGTCAGAAACCTCTTCTTCTTTCCATTCTCCTAATAGAGACTCTAGGATGATGGAAAGATGCGGGAAACACATCTTTAGTTCAGCGACATTTGCCATGATATTGCTTTACTATTTAACCCATTTCACCCGTCTTCAGTGAGATCTCCTCATAGAGCTTGGAGATACTCTAAAGGGCAACACAGGTGATGCTGTCTCTGAGAAGGTGACAGCACAGCTTAACACCCTTTATTCTATTGTAAACTCGTCCATTCGGCTCATTTCTTATGCAGCCGATGGGTCGAGCCAAGTGGCAGGTTCAGCGATAGCTTTGCAGAGACAATCCTGGATGCGCTTATGCTCATTTGTGGAAGCCTTCAAGTCTTCCTTTGCCAACACCCCGTTTGATGGCTCTTCCCTGTTTGGGCCCAAAGTCAAGGAGACTCTCACTAGGTGTGAGCAGGAGGGAAAGATTCTATCTGCTGTAGGAGTCCGTTTTTGCACCCCTACTAGACCATACCCCAAAGGGCAGAGAGGTGGAAAAATGTGGTTGTGGAAATCCCAAGGAGCTTTCCAAAACACACGTAGTGAACCCCACTCCAGGGGCAGAGGAGGAGGTAATAATGGAAGACGCCGCCTGAGCGACAGAGGGGGGCCGCAGAATCAGAGTGACAGGGATCAGTTCCTTGGCAAGCCCTATCAGCACTCCTGAAAGAAGGCCTGACTGTCAGGCTCTGGAGGCAGTCGGGGGTCGCTTGGCTTTGTACCCAGACACCTGGCTAGGAATTACAACAGATTCTTGGGTACAAAGCATAGTTACCGGAGGTTACATCATTCTATTTTTAGATCCCCTCCTATTCGAACAAGAATCCCAGACGTTCCACCCAGTCTGCGGCATCAAGCAGACATAGAAATCCACAAGCTGCTAGAAAAAAAGAGTCATCCAGCCAGTCCCGGGGACCAGACAGGATCAGGAACTTACTCCAGGTTCTTTTTAGTTCCAAAGAAAACGGAGGACTGGAGGCCCATTTTAGACCTCAGCAGACTCAACACCTTTGTCCAGAAGGAAAATTCTGGATGGTCACGCTTCAATCGATACTACCATTTCTAGGAATGGGCAATTGGATGTGCTCTATAGATCTCAAGGATGCATACTACCACATCAAAATGGCTAGACCATCCAGAGATCATTTGCGTTTCCGGTTGGGGGCCAGTCACTACCAATTCCGAGCACTGCCCTTTGGTCTCACCACAACTCCCAGAGAGTTCACCAAATGCATGGCAGTGGTTATGGCTCACCAGAGGCATCTAAGATTCCGGGTATTTCCGTATCTGGATGACTGGCTCCTAACCGCCACCACCAGGCATCAACTGATTCTCTCCAGAGATTACACAATCAATCTGTGCTCTCAGTTAGGCATAACCATAAATTTCAAAAAATCTGCTTTATTACCGTCGCAACATATTTGCTTTATAGGAGCAGATCTAGACACCACCAGCGCCTTGTGCCTCAAGCGTAGTAATCTCTCTGCGAAGTCAGGTGTCCCACTTGCTAATGGAAAGAAGAGTACTTGCCTCCCAAGTTCTGAAGCTATTAGGTACCATGGCAGCTATGCTCATAGCGGTTCCTCTGGGATGGATGCACATGAGAATACACCAATGGTTACTTTTCACCCAGTGGTCTTATCTACAGCTTCCAGTGTTGTTCAGGATTCTACTGACAAATGCTTGCAAAAAGGATCTTCTTTGGTGTTTGAACAATTACCAGGTAACTGTAGGTTGTTAATTTGTACTTCCCCCTCCCTCAGCCACAGTGACCCCGGATGCTTCCCTGATAGGTTGGGGGGGGGGGCTTTTTCAGGGAAGAACTGTCCAAGATACTTGTTCAGAGATGGAATCCCATTTGCACATCAGTATCCTAGAGTTGAGAGCGGTGTTTCTAGCGTTGCAGCACTTTCACGACTCTCTACCTTGGGAGACGATTGCAATCCAGACGGACAACATATCAATGGTCTGGTATATCAGCAAATGGGGGGGGGGGACCAAGTCTTACCCCTTATGCCGAGAGGCCCTGAGAATTTGGCAGTGGGCTGTATCCACTGGGCTCTTTCTGATAGCAATGCACATCCAGGGGACATCCAACATGATAGCAGACAAACTGAGCAGAGGCATTGTGTTGCCCCACGAGTGGTCCCTCAAAGAACAAGTGGCGGAAATGATATTCCGCAGATTGGGCCAGCCTTGCTGCGACCTTTTTGCATTCCCAGTGAATGCCAAATGCAGAGGCTACTTGCCCCGTATCCTCCACCGGGGGGGACAGCCCAAGGGATTCGCTCATACACGATTGGCCCTCAGGTCTCCTTTATGCCTTTCCACCAACCCCTCTGATTCCCAGATTTTTACAGAAAGACAAAAGCTTGGGAAGGACTGTTATTCTGATAGCCCCATTTTGCCTCGGCAGATATGGTTACTCTTTCTTCAGCAATATCAAGTGGAAGAACCTCGGGTTCTGGACCCAGTGCCAGACCTTCTGACTCACTCGTCGGGAGTTCTTCACTCTTCTCTTCACTCCCTCAAACTGACTGCTTGGCTGCTCCACTTCCCAACCTAGCCAGGTCATATAATTTGTCTTCCACAATGCAACATATTCTAAACATAAACTCTCCACCAGGAAATTGTACAACAGTAAATGGAAGCGGTTTGTTTGTTGGGCTTCTCAACATGATATTGATCTCTATGTCGCTCCTATTCATAGTATTCTGGAGTTCTTGACTACATTTTTTCATGAAGGTGCAGCAGCTGCCACTATAAGGGTTCAATTGGCTGCAATATCCAACTTTCATTTTGGATGCGAAGGCTCTAAAATTATATCTCACAGACTATGTAAAGCCTTTCTGAAAGGGACTCATCACCTTAGGCCACCTATCAGACATCTAGTTACTCCCTGGAATCTAAATTTAGTACTGTCTCAACTTATGCTCCCCCTTTTGAGCCTGCATCATCTTGTCTTCTGAAGTTTCTTTCTTGGAAGACAATTTTCTTGGTGGCTATTACCTCAGTGCATACAGTTTCTGAACTACAAGCTCTTTCTGTCAGACCTCCGTATCTGGTCTTTCACCCCAACAGAGTGTCTCTCAGAACAAATCCTACCTTTCTTCTTAAGGTCTGCTTCGAGGCTAATTTGAACCATTCTATTGAGCTTCCCACTTTTTTCAGACACCATTCTAATAAATTGGAATACATATTACATAAGCTTGATGTTCACAGACAATTGAGGTTTTATTTGGACAGAACACAGGAATTTAGGAAATCGGATCAGTTCTTTGTTTCCCATGCGGACAATAAGAAGGGGTTTCCTGTATCTTAAAGTTACATCGTCTAAATGTTTATCTGATTGTAAAAAGTTTATGTATTCTTCAGCCAACCAACCCTTAGAATGTGACATGAAAGCTCATTCTACCAGGGCTGTCTCTACATCTCTGGCTCATGCAGCCTGTTTGCCTTTGGACACCATTTGTGCAGCTGCTACTTTTTCCAAACCTCATACGTTTATCACTCACTGTAAAGTGGACAGGGCCTCCAGGGACAGGGCTTCCTTTGGTTCCACTGTTCTCAAGAATGTACTCCTGTGAGCCACCCAGAATTAGGGTGCTTGGGACGCTACCAACGTGTAAGAACAAACGGCGAGATTGAACAACTTCACATAAAGAACTTATGTTCTTAGCATAACGTTCCATGTGAGTTGTTCATCTCGCCTTTGTTCTTACACTCCCTCCCACCTTCCCCCTCCGTGTTCTTGAAGAACGGGTGTGACTGGTGGTCTGGTTGGTCTGACTAGTGTCCTTCACTCCAGCCAGTGTATCTCTTAGCTAATTGTAAATATGTGTATACATATGTATATATTTTGCATATTGGTATGTTTAGTTGTATTCTTTCTTGCTGGGTTCAGCAAACTAGATCTGAGGTTAGTCAGAGAGCTTCATGGGATAAGGACTGTGCCTCGAGCTACTCAAAGATCTTGAGCTTGGATCGGCTCCGAACCCACGTGTAAGAACAAAGGCGAGATGAACAACTCACATGGAACGTTATGGTAAGAACATAACTTCTTTTTATCCAGCATCTACCAATCCCCATGGCTGCCAGTTAACAGAGTTTACTTTACACAGTAGAGAAACTAATATGCGTTACGTTCCCAGAACTGCTGCCTCAACAACTTAACTGCTCACATATACACATTAATGATGACGCCTAAGTGGCTACTGTTCTGTAGTGCATGCATATATAATGTGTTTTCTTTTAAGAAGGAGAAGGAGAGGATATGTACCATTTAAACTGAACATTCCAGATCTTTAAAGTTACTGGTGTGAATGCATGCCTTAAAACTTTGTTCTCATTGTGACCATTTCTGATTCCTGATTATACTTTGTAAGAAATGTATATTTTCAGGAGAAATTTTTATTGTAGTATTCAGCTGAAAGACAGCCTCTTCCAGTTAAGTAATGAATATATTTCAGTACGCCATTGATATTGGAACTGCCTGAATCAGATTACTTCATTTTCAGATCGCCTTTCACTTGACTGTCATTTTTGCACATGGGTTAGAGGCATCACATCAACAGTAACCATAATCTAGAGACGGTGTTCAAACTTCAGGTATTTATAGCCTGATTTTAAGAAGTCTCACACAGCATCTTCATTGCTTGTGAAGTACCTAATTTGCCTGTGGTTTATATATAACATGTATATGTATGTCTGTCTGTCTATCTGAATTATCGACAGCGCACCTGCTTTAATAACAAAAAAATTATCACAAATGTAAAGCATTTATTTTATACCTGCAATAAAAACATTTAAAATGCAACTTACCAATAGAA
>NC_056732.1:817337707-817467707 GCF_019279795.1 Protopterus annectens
TATATATATATATATATATATGTATGTTTGTATGTGTATAAATATATATGTGTCTGTGTGTGCGTGTGTGTGTGTGTGTGTGTTTGTATATATATATATAAATATTTTTCACCAGTTGCAAACAAGTACTGTTTTGTCTCCTTTTGCAATCAGTGTACTTTCAAAGATGTTTGAGGGCGGCCACGGTGGTGCAGCGGTTAGCATTGCTTCCTCACAGCAAGAGGTTCTCTGGTTCGATTCTCGGCTGGGGTGCCTTCTGTGCGGAGTCTGCATGTCCTCCCTGTGGTCGCATGGGTTTCCTCTGGGTGCTCCAGTTTCCTCCCACATCCCAAAGACATGCAGTAGTTGGATTGGACACTCTAAATTGGTCCTAGGTGTGAGGGTGTGCATGTGTGTGCCTTCTGTGGAAGGTTGGGTGCTGGGCTGGCAACTTGACACCGTAAAACTCCACTGCCAGTCATGAGTGGACAGATAATCCACTGTGGCGACCCCTAACCGGGAAAAGCCGAAAGAAGAAGTACTTTCAAAGATGTTTATTTTCAACCTGTTGTATGGTCAGTTTCTTGCTTCAGTATAATGTGTATCAATGTAAGTGAATTCCACAGTTAGTAAAAGACTCTCTGCATACTCTCTCTCTCTCTCACACACACACACACACACACACACACACACACACACACACACACACACACACACACATATGTACATATATTTATAAACACAACTGGTCTTAACTTTTTGTCCTCAAAGGTATTTTCTTGAGACATGAGATTCTGGAATTTATTTCTAATAATCCTTTTCAGTTTTGTTTTGTTTTTCGGACAGCTGAGAATTTAAGCATTCTACTTCTAGTCTTCTCTGTTTCAGAGTAATGGACAAGAGGTAAGAATTATGAAAACTTCTTAAACATTTTTGATGAATGTGGAAATTAATAGAGTACAAGAAATTACTTCTGCAATATAGGACGTATCACCATCTCATTCTTTTATGGGATAAGACAAACTACTGACAATGTATTACTTATTATGCACTGTGAATCAAGGTAATGTGCTTGATTTACTGAAAAAACATGTTATGAAAGAATCACAAAGAAGCTTCAAGTTGTAAAAGCATAGAATATGCAGATGACAAGTTCAGCGACTGTTCAGAATTTGTCATGCGTACATAAAAGCAAGAAGCAGTAAGTGTGATTTCTGAGACAGCAGAACTAAGATTGCATATTATTAAAGGACTGGATGGTCAGATCTGCAAAAGAAATGATATACAGCTTTTTTAAATTACCAGAGGGTTCAACACCTTATTAAGAAATTGTTTTAAAGGACACAAAGTGGTCTGCTACTTTCTCAGAGAAAAAAAATGTTTGCAATATTGATAAGAAATGCATCAAGATCAAGTTTACATTTCTGATGTGTAACATACAATATATCGATCTATAAAACATATTTTAGTTTCAGTGCCAGAAAAAGCTAATCCTGATGCTGTTTCATCTTCAATTTCAGTTTTATTGTCACCTTAGAATATTATCATCAACAAGAAGCTTCAAGGTGCTGACTGTAAATCTCCTAAATACTAGAAATATGTTTGGCTACTAAAACGCTAGTGTATGTCATATAAATTGCATAGAGGATTACGATCAGATTTCGTGCTAAGGACTAAGGCAATAAGTTGTTAATGAGCTACGTCCTGTGATGCAGGGTTTGATTCTTAATGAGCTACGTCCTGTGATGCAGGGTTTGATTCTTAATAAGCTACGTCCTGTGATGCAGGGTTTTATTCTTAATGAGCTACGCCCTGTGATGCAGGGTTTGATTCTTAATGAGCTACGTCCTGTGATGCAGGGTTTGATTCTTAATGAGCTACGTCCTGTGATGCAGGGTTTGATTCTTAATGAGCTACGTCCTGTGATGCAGGGTTTGATTCTTAATGAGCTACGTCCTGTGATGCAGGGTTTGATTCTTAATGAGCTACGTCCTGTGATGCAGGGTTTGATTCTTAATGAGCTACATCCTGTGATGCAGGGTTTGATTCTTAATGAGCTACGTCCTGTGATGCAGGGTTTGATTCTTAATGAGCTACGTCCTGTGATGCAGGGTTTTATTCTTAATGAGCTACGCCCTGTGATGCAGGGTTTGATTCTTAATGAGCTACGTCCTGTGATGCAGGGTTTGATTCTTAATGAGCTACGTCCTGTGATGCAGGGTTTGATTCTTAATGAGCTACGTCCTGTGATGCAGGGTTTGATTCTTAATGAGCTACGTCCTGTGATGCAGGGTTTGATTCTTAATGAGCTACGTCCTGTGATGCAGGGTTTGATTCTTAATGAGCTACGTCCTGTGACGCAGGGTTTGATTCTTAATGAGCTACGTCCTGTGATGCAGGGTTTGATTCTTAATGAGCTACATCCTGTGATGCAGGGTTTGATTCTTAATGAGCTACGTCCTGTGATGCAGGGTTTGATTCTTAATGAGCTACGTCCTGTGATGCAGGGTTTGATTCTTAATGAGCTACGTCCTGTGATGCAGGGTTTGATTCTTAATGAGCTACGCCCTGTGATGCAGGGTTTGATTCTTAATGAGCTACGTCCTGTGATGCAGGGTTTGATTCTTAATGAGCTACGTCCTGTGATGCAGGGTTTGATTCTTAATGAGCTACGTCCTGTGATGCAAGGTTTGATTCTTAATGAGCTACGTCCTGTGATGCAGGGTTTGATTCTTAATGAGCTACGTCCTGTGATGCAGGGTTTGATTCTTCTCAGTCTTCATTTGCCTACTGTCTGACCTACCTAGACAAGGCTTTGGAGCAGTTGGGAATTTGGGCAAGGCTCCATAGTGACCTCCTGGACTGCATCCGAGTAACTATCTATGAACTTATAAACCTATAACCAGCTGGCTAAAGTGTTTGATATTATAGAAATTAACTTTTGAAATTAAAACTTAAGGGGAGAATATTGACATCCATGTAGAAAACACAAAGCAAGCAGAGTCATAATCGGAAAGACCTGATCATAATTGTTTGACAGATATAGAGCTTAACCTACTCCCATATCTTACAATAGACAGAGAAAAAGAGTAGGTATGCTAAGTGTTTTACAGGTTTGAACGTTGTAACACACTTTCGACTGCCAGAGAAAATAGCCACCATAACACAGAGATGAGAGGTAAAAAGAACTTCAAAACATATCCAAGCACTACATTCAGCCAAGCAAACAAAAAGTTTGACATTAGAAAGTTGCTTAACAAAGGAGGATGTAGTGTAGATATATGCAATGTTTTTACCTTAAGAGGGGTTAACTAAGGAGGATGTTTACCGTGTGGTTTAGCATTTTTTAAATCAGTCTCCTGCATCTATCTCTTCATTATACTAATTTCTAATACACTTCCTATATGTATTATGAAACTGGTATCATGATGCTGAATGTTTAACATGGCAATTAAGGTGGACTGAGGAATGTTCATAAGTTCATAACTAGTTGCTAACATGGGGTCCAAGAGATAACAGAGGATCCTATCCCAATTTCCCAACTGCCCAAGGGCACTGTCTGCTTAAGTGACTTGTTCAGAGTCACACAGGCAGACAAATGGAGGCTGAGGGACTCACACCATGTACTATAGTAAAGAACTCATTAACAGCTCGTAGCTGTAATGTTCTTTGCTAACTGCCAGACAAAAAACACCCCCTGTAAAGCAGTCAGTTATGAAGTGGAGTACCTCTTGATCTGCAGTCAAATACTGTACCACTTAGTTGCATTCCCAAAGAGACAGATACATATATAGTACGAGGGTGTCTAGCATCGATGATACAGAGACATAGTAAAGTGCAATGCCAGTGCAGCAGTAGGTAACACTCTTGTCTTTGGTGCAGAAGGCTGTGAGTTATTTTCCCACACCTGGTACATGGATTACTGACACTGCAGTGTAGAGGAAAGGGGGATTGTACTTTTGAGTGTGCTGTCCTTTTGATGAAATATTAAACCATGGTTCCTCAGTGGTGGTAGTTCAGGTGAATTTAAAAGATCCCACAGCACCTATTAGAAAGAATAGGGGAGATTCCCTGATGCCCTGACTACATTTCCCCTAACTGTAGAAATACCAACTCTGATCTGCCCTGAAAAGAGGTCACCAGCCTTGTGCACTAACCTGGTCAACAAAGGATAAACAAACAAGTTAAATGAGAAGTTACACACAGAGCTATCCGAGGGAGGAACACCTGATCCGTGATATATAGCAATAAGTAGCCTGTTTTTTTTTTGTTTGCTTATTTATAGTAGGTATTGCTTATTCTAGATATTTATAGCAATTTTATTGTATACTGCATACTTGTACTGTATTTCATAGCTTTTGGCTCACTGCAGGTTTTTTGCTGTGATAAACATTTCTGTAGTGTTTTCTGCCAAAAATAGCTTCCCTCCCTTCCTGTTGGCATCTTGTCTTTATACCTGCTGGCCTTGCAGTTGCCCGCCCCTAATCTAAATTTGATCTTGGATACACCTTCCAGTCTAGTGTCATTAGCTCATTCTACCTAATACAGAGAGAACATCTGAGAAGGCCAACCCACTTAGTTTCTTTATTCTGTTCCTCCTTTCTCCCTTTCTTAAAAAAAAAAAATGCATGAATCTCCTTGTGTTCTCACTGCTTCTCAAACATTTTGGAAATATAGAGTATATTTTAGTGCATTTGTTAAAACTGTATTTACCTTAATATTGCTACAACTCAAGTGCTCTAGGTTGCACTGCATCTGAATTGTTTTAGTATGTTTTAGCTGCTTTTTTGTATATATATACTTTTCTGTATATGTAGATTAGCTACTTATTCTATTGTATTACTGCCTCTTAAATCATTTTTCACTTGTGCACTTGCCTTACTTCATTTAAAAAGTTTTAAATTGCTAATTTTGTAGAGTTTTAATTGCATTTACTGTTTAGGACTACACACTCAAGTGTGTTAGCCTTTTCTGTGTTTATTTACTGTATTATTGCATTGTTTAGCCTGTTTCAACAACAAAAAAAAAATACTATCTTGTTTTCTCATTTCCCACCTTTTCTAGCCAGTCCATATCCCAGGCTTTGCTTGTCTCAGGACTTTATTTTCTGTGCTCAGAGCTATCCAGACCTTGCTGTGGTAGAGGGAAGTCCTACTGCCTACCAGTGGGAGTGGTGAGCATTGTACTGCCTATCTAACACTAGAGGAGTGGTTTCCAGCTCTGAAATTGTAATTTTATTAGCAATTTTGGGCTGATTTCTATCCCTTTCAATGTTCTGGCTTAAAAACGTGTGTGTTTGTGCATTTTTCGCATCGTGCAGCACCGCGGGGCTACAGTTAAATTATTCCAGGTGCCAGAAAGTCTGCTCTTCAAATTTTCACTTAGAAGTAGCTGGTTTCCCAGTAGTAGCACTAAAATCTGAACCCCTGTGACTAGCACTTGCTCTAAAACCTGCTGGAAAGCACTAGGAAGCCTTAAACTGATACAAGCACTCAACTCTCCTTGTCAATAAGGAGAAGTTAATCATAGGCATTAAACAGCCTATAATCGTAAAGTACCTTGCAAAGGTAAGGGAAAACAGCTCTTGTACTTTACAAAAAAGCACCTAAATAGACATGTCCAAGGGTCAGCTTCTGGTGATTTCTCCTGTCCACCTGGTGAATCTGGGCATACTGGGGCAATGCAGCAACTGCCTCATGTACACAGACAACCCTCTCCTCCTACCACCCAACAATACAACCTGCGAGAGATGCACTTACATAGCCAAACTGGAAGCAAAGCTCTTTCCAGCTAAGATTGTGCTAGACAGGCAAGAGGAGAAGGTTAACACCTGCACTACACCTCAAGCGACACATAGCCCTTCAAAACCCACACCATCAACACCCACACATAGCAACACTAAACCCACATATGCAGAGGCCCTTAACATTAACCTGCCCAAGCAACAAGGACCGCCGAAGCTGAAATGCAAACACCAGTGACAACCAAAGTGACATATAGCTCATAACACCAGTGTGCCACCCAACAACAGCCCCTAAGGCAAGACAACATAACCAATACTTTAGTCATAGGTGACTGAATAGTCAGGCACACTGATGTCCCACTCACCAGGCTGAATAAGGAGAAAATTACAGTCAGCTGCCAGGATCTGCCGCATAACACATGCACTCAAGTCACTCCACAACAAGTACAAATACGACTCTGTCATTGTCCATGTTGGAGTGAATGACTTGAGATGTACCTCCCTGGACTACATGAAAAGAGACATGGAAGAGCTCTCAGATCATGTGGCCCAGGCAGGTATGACCCTAGCCCTGAGTAGCATCCTGCCTTCGCCCAGAATGATACCACAGTATAAGGACAAAATAATTGACTTCAACAATTAGCTAAGCTTCTGATGTCATTCAAAGGGGATCCAGTATCTGTCTGCCTGGGCTGACATGATCAACAAACCACGATGCTTTGCCAGAGATGATCTGCACCTGTCACCCCTGGGATTCAGGTTACTGGCTAAAGCTCTTGCCACCCCTATAGTGCCTTTTTTAGGCAAGGTTCAAAGGACAAAACCACCACCGTAACAGATACAAGCATGCAAAATCTGAAGGTAATGCTACTCAATGCTAAAAGTCTAAACCTCAAAGTGCACTCTCTCGAGGCACTCCTAAAAATGGAGAACATCGATATCTGTGTAGTAACTGAGACCTGGTTCAAGGCTCCAGAGAGCACCCCTGCAATACCAGGCTACGACTGTTACCACACTTTTCGGCCGTCAAACCAAGACCGAAACACTAAAGGTGGAGGAATGTCCATATTCACCAAGGATATTCACACCTCCAGGATAGTTGCCCAACACAATGCATCCGAAACTCTCCAGGTGCAACTAACACTAGGTAAGGCTGCAATCCAAAGATCCAGATCCCCCACCATGCCCCAAGATTCTCACTACACCTTTCTAAATATACTGGAAAATATTAAGATACAACCAAACACCCCAATGCTGGGTAATTTCAACTACCCTGCCATTAACTAGGAAAACTACTCTTGTACCAACACCTTTTCCCAACGGTTCTTGGAGTTCATAAATTCCAATGCCCTGGATCAACTAATCCATTGTCCTGCCAGGGGCTCCAATATCCTAGACCTGGTCATTACCAACATGGGAGATAGATGCTCCGCACCAGTGGTCACCCCCTTATTGGTCAGGTCTGACCATAAACAAATCACCATTGACATCCACATCCCACCCCCAGAACCCAGTAAGGAAACCTCCATAAAAAAATCTCCAAAGCCAACTTCATGCTACTCAAGTCAGAAGTGACAAACTTCAAGACATCCATGCAGACGGGAGCTGAAAGTTCGACTGCTGAATACTACACTAAGGCACTGTATGAGCACATCTACTCATGCATGAATTGTGCCATCCCCAGTAGAACCAAGATCCTCTCCTTCATGAAAATGAAGCCAATCTGGTGGTCCCCTGCCATAAACAAACTATACAACAGAAGGAAGAAACTGTTGCAGAAAAGAGGAAAATTCCAGGATGCAAAAAACTCTCTTACCAGCTGAGATCTCTCATAAAATCCTCCAAAGCTAGTTACGAAAATAAAATTGCTAAAGATTCCAAAGACAACCACAAGGCATTCTAAAGTTATGTCAAGAATCTAAATGGAAATGCTCAGATCTGCTCTGAGCTACAACAGAATGGCATTAAATATGCTGATCCCAAGGATATTGCCAATATTATATACTGGCAGTACTATATAAATGAATGTGCTTTTGTGTAGTTGTCAAAGTCTATTTTCATACTTCTGCTGTGGCGAGTCTCATCTGTGATTTTAGAAATGTTCCCATGAATTACCACATAGGTGGCAGTACACTAAACACCGAAAGTGTGATGAGAGACTTAGGGACGCAGGTGGGCAGTGGTCTCACCTACCTTCGATAACCACATCGCCACAACAATTAGGAAATCCTTCTATGTGGTACACCTCCTCACTAAGGGCTTTACATCTAGAAAAAAAAGAGGTCATTGTCCCACTGTACTCATCCCTCATTAGACCCATTGTAGAGTACAACGTCCCATTTGGTATGTACCTCACAAGACATCTACAACAGCTGGAAAGGCTGCAGAAATACCTCACTAAAAGAATCACATGCCTAAAGCAGATGCCCTATGCTAACCATCTAAAAAAACTCTGACTATACTCTGTGGCATATCGTCTACTTAGAGGCGATCTCTGATTAACATACAAGGCCATGTCAGACCCTGAGCTGTTGGACATGCTCCACCTAAAGAAATCCCAATCCCTCAGAGCCACTCCTCCAGGGATCTAAACCTTGTCATCACAATGAACAAAACATGCTGGAGGGATAGGTTCCTGACCCAGAGACTCCCTGTACTCTGGAACAGACTGCCCATACATGTCAAGCAGTGCGCCTCCTTGGCCCTCTTCAAAAAGAACCTTGATGATTGGATGGGAGATAGGAAATTCACCCCGGGGATCACATCAGTTGCCCTGCTAGACAGGGATCCAGGGAAGTAAATATTGTGGGAAGAAATATCCAGGGAATTGTTATGGCTAGGGTTGTATAGGCCCTAGGGTCGATAGTCTAGTACCAACCTATCACCCTATGAACCTATGATAAGGGAACAGAGTGACAGATGAAGAAGTAGAATATTTAGAAAAGGGATCATTTATGTATGATACCTATATTATCCAACAGAAATGTGGATAACAAATAAGTAGAAGTAAACAGGAAGCCGTGAAGGTAAAGTTAAGAGAAGATATGGCCATTATCAGGAAATTAAATTGTTCTTTATGTATGTAAGACAATGTGCAGGCCAGAGGCTTCAAAGTTACATCAGATAATTTCACAAGAGCAGATCCAGTCAATCAGAGACAGCATACAATTTTTTTTTAATTAATGGTGCTATATTGTTATTAGTCTCAAACATGGAATTTCAGATCCCAGAAGGTCTGGAGATGACGTGCCATTCTAAAATTGTTCTTTCTATTGTGATTGGTACATTTTCTCTTGGAGGGCCTAGGGTTTCTAGATAACTCAACTGTTTTGGATGTGGCAGGGCATTTTACAGAAAAGAGAAGTTTGCAGACAAAAAGCAGGAAAATTAAGTTGTATTTCTGGAAAATTCAAGACGTTTGATTCTTGGAGTGATAAACAGTAATATCTGCTCTAGTTTGAATAAAACTTGGATGGTAGGCTACTTCAGTTCTGTTGGGGAGAGTGGTCATATGATTTGTATAAATAAGAGCACTATGCTGACATTTATGACTTTTGTGTGGAAGTGACTGACCTTGTAAAAAATGCAGAGTAGTTTTTACATGCTGCCATTAGGGAAATTTGGCTAGGCTTAAAATGGACCACAAGTGCAAGTAGGCTAGTACTAACATATGAACTTTTGAAGTGTAGGGCAAGCTTTTCTCCTCCTATTTTATTCTGAGCTCTGCTGGGTATAATACGCTAGTTGCTGTACATGTTCAGATGGCTGAAAAGTATTGCTCACATCTTATGCAGTTCAGTTCCAGCAAACAAACTCTGCAGTGCGCTCTAGTTTGGTGAGAAGACGCTGATGCTTACCAATCAGGAAACATTGTCTTCCATAACAATTCAAACAAGTACATTTTCCAAATAATGTTATCAGTCATCACTCAACAAAAAGCAGATAGATTGTTTCAGTCATGCTCCATCCACCACACCAATGAGCTGCATGTTTTCATGGCGAGAGAAGTTCTTCAAATATTCATACATCAGTTATAGATCCTGTACTGAAGCTTTCTGACTGGTGGCTTCTTAGCTCTCCTTTTAGTACCTCATATCTATGTCTCACCTCCTCCACTGCTGTTTTAATCCGTTTTCTGTTTTACCTTTAAGTCTGCGAGTTTCAGTCCCACCAATTTTCCTTTCACAATGTCCAACTTCTCTAGTATTTAATCCTTTTTGGGTTTCGTAGCTGCTAACTACCCTGAGCAAATGGTTGTGCGAAATAAAATTCACACAAGCTCTATATTACTGTTTTTAATCTAACTTTATTTGGATCCCATACACAGAATAAGTATTCTTTGCAACCATCTTGTTTGGGTACACAGTACCCATCCCAGTAGTGTAAGTGGTGTTTTGATTTGGCTGATGATTACTCTTAAGGAACTAGCAAATACATTATTCAGAGGTTTAGATGCCCAACCATGTACATCCCCCACTCATGTGAAACAAATGAAAACCATAAGATCAATTCTCAGAGTAGATTCCAGGCCTCAGCAGGATCAAGAATTTATAATGTTCTGTCACTGAATTTTCACTTGTCTGAAACTACCATCCCCAGGTATAGTGGGGTTTGACATTATTGGTCTGAATGTAGCCATAAAGACTTAAAAAGTAAAAAGTCATGGACATTCAGAAACTGTGCAGCTGAATCACTTGATATCCTTAAGGGGTATTTTGCATATATTCCACAGGCCTCCATTGTGGGAAGTTTAAGGTGTCTTGCAGTGAAATCTCTAGCATGGCTGGGTTTTTCTTGCAGTTTTTGCTGAATATTTTTGCGTGTGTGACCTTTTTACCCTTTAGTTTGGATGCTAGTTGGGATATTTTGCAAGCACATTCATTTTTATGGGCATCAGCTGGGTTTAAAAACCCTGTGTTTCTGTAAGTATGGCTAAATTGTTCACTTATGCTGTACTGATGAGGTCAGTAAAAAGGCAAAATACTGTATGTGTGTCCACAACTAGTGGGGCTTGTCTTTATTGGCCTGAATGTAGCCACAAAGACTTAAAACATGCAAAATCATGGGTATTTTGAAGCTGTGCAGCTGAAACACTTGACGTCCTTAAGGAGTCATTTGCATACATCCCATGGACCTCCATTACAGGAGGTTTAAGACACGACACAGTGAAAACTCTAGTTTGGATGTTTTTTCTTTCAGTTTTGCAGATATTAGAATGACAGATTAGCTTCCAGGAATCTGATTGCTGACTTGGATAAAATGTGGAAGTCTACAGTGTTACGTTATTATTTTAATTTGACATTCTATTCTATGTACCAGTGCTGCAGAGAGGACATAGCATACCTTAAGCACCTCCTTTTAGATTCTAGATCTTTGTTGCACATCTGGAATATAATCAGATTTTTATGAACAGATTGCATTGCATCTTTATATAAAAATCTGTTCTCATAAAAAATATATATGTTGGAATGTCCCTGTTATTTTTTCTTCTGAGTTAAAAGTATATTGCTTGCACTTGACAGAATCGATTTAGTAAATTAATGTCAGGTGCACAGAGTGGTCAGACAGTGCTGTCAAACTACTGACATCAATAAAAGTGATCCTTAATTTCAGGAAGATGTTTACTGATCACTAAATAACCTGGAGGAAGATCTTCTTGGTCTGTTCATGAGAGACTAAACAGTGAGACCATAGTTAGTGATGTTGCTAAGACCTATAAAATACTGCTTTAGTGTACAAAAGAGAGGCATCTGTCCTAAGGCTACAGACATATTAATGAAAACAGGAACCTGTTTGCATAAGTTGATTCCAGACCATCGTCTGGCAGCTAGCACAGAGGATTAACGCTGTGAGCTAGTAGTAAGCTGGTTCACGTAGTTTGGGGTGTTACTTCTTTTTACCCTCCATATGCTTACTTTGTGAATTTAAGCAAGTCGTTTAACCACACAGTGCTTCCAGACTGAGTCTGAAAAAGGTCCAGGAGGGTCAGAGTTCTATGCCAAAAACAAAAACAAACAAAAAACAGTGGATACATTGAAGACAAAAGAAATAATCACTTTGCAATACATTGTTGTTTGTTTGTTTTTGGCACCATTTCTGTTTGTACAATTTGTGTACTATCAATGCTATGCTATGGCTAATAAATACAAATCAATAACAATATTTAAATGTTGGTGTATTGTATTACAATTTGACACAGTGTTATATGTCACACTGTTGCCATTATTTGCATAGCTGGCCTTCGGCAAAGGCCAATTAGGGGGCCGCCTAGGGCGCTGCTCTAGCAAGAGTGCTTTTTCAGTATTTATTTGGTGTAGGTAGACCAGGATGGGGGCACCAGGTAGTGTAGTGTGGGGCGCTGTGGAGCCCTTTTGCCTAGGGCGCCAGTTGGCCTAAGGCTGCTCCTGATTATTTGTTACTTTTGATACCAATGGAAAAAAAAAATGACATTGCACATCTGCCCTTCCAGACCTTATTGGAAATTATCTGCCTCACTATGGTCTCCTGGATACAAGACCAACTCTCAGCCGTAACATTTTCTAAACAGAGTAAACCCCAGAGTAGCCGTTCGCCCATAACGCAACCTTAGTGTATGTAATATCATGCTTAGTCCTTGCACACTGTAGTTGATTCGGGGAAGGTAAGTATGTTGCTCAGGCTGTACGTGGCCATACATGTAACCATGGCCATGCATGTGACTGCCTCTTTTCTCTCCTGTTCCTAACTCTGTTGTTTTTGCATAGCTTCTGCATGTTTGCATTTGTGTGCCAGCTGTGATTTCTGATGGTCATTTTTTATCAGATTAAAAATGCATTTCTAATTTAATACACAGATTTAGAGAAAGTGGTTTATGCATTGATCAAGCATAATCTAGTAATAAATGAGTTCCGAAAGTAATGGAGGTATTAATTAATCATTTCTGTGGTCATTCCTGTAGATGCTCTGCTTATTCTGATTTCTAACTAGATGAGTGCAGACTCTGAGATCTGTGTCAGTGAAGACTGTATAGCTCTTTTATTTTTTCTTAATCTGTTTATTTGTTAATTGGTTAAGTAAATCGGCATTACTTGGATCCTTTCGGTCTGCTGCCCAGGCCAAAGGGCAAGGTAAAATGCAGTGCATATAGAGAGTTTGGTGTAGACAAATAGCTAGCATGTTTCTGGAAGGTGAGATGAAAGTATAATTAATTTAATTTTGTATTTATTTATTTAAATGTATTTAGAAGGTTAGTGCAGTGATCATAGACAACCAATTTTAGGCACAGACCAGCTGAAAAGGTTTCTCATTTAATACAAAAAATTGTACTGTGACTATTCAGAAAGACAGAGCAACATATACAACGATAAAAATGACACAAATAAAGCTTTACGACATACTAGTACAGAAAACAGTTAAAATGCAGACAGTATATAAAATATGTACACTATAGTTCAGGGAAATGCTTGGAAGGTTGGGTAGAGCAGTATAATATGGCCTGATAAGTATATCATGATGTTTAGGTAATATGGCCTTTGGTTAAGCAGGCGTGCTGTGCTTGTTAACCCACACAGATACAGGGAATCATCCAAGCTCCATACAGACAGCGACTGGAAGGCATATTAGTCTGTTGCTGGGCTTAGGGAGATCATTGTACTTCGGAAACATAGCTGCAACCTAATTAAGTGAATGTAAGAAGAAAAAAAATTCTTGCTTCATTTTTGTTGCAAGTTAACATACTCACAAAAAGTTACAATATTAATACTTAAAATCCCAGGTAGCCATTTAAGCCTGACATCTAAAGATGGTGAAGCATTCAGCCACTCTGCATTTTACCTGCACCCACGCCTACATGCGTCACCGATCTGACAGTAAGTGCCCCTACTGTACTGCAAATCCAAAGGTAGATTTTTACTGCTGTTAACAGCTGCTAGTAATCATTCATGGTTTGTTTAATGGGGCAGGATGAGTCTCCCAGACAGGATTATACTTCAAGAAACATCTTTCTGAGCACTCTCAATGAGGGCAGAGATTCTCATTGATTAGCGTTATGCATTTATTTTAATGAAGTATTGCTGATAAAATTGTTAAGTGTCTCTGAGGTATTTTATGACTTATGTGCTTGGAAGCATCTGGATTAAGTCATATATGAAAGCTCACACATTGCTATATTAGCCCTTCCAGACAAACACATGCATTAACAAAAATAATCCATAAATGTTTAAAAACACTTGAAAATCTCATTGAACTATATAGATTACTGTATATGATGTTTTATTGCGCTTTAATCTGAACTCACTGTTACAATACTATCCTAGAGATTTTTGAAAAGTAGTGCACCTGATACCCAGTTGCATTTGGATAGCACTGCATGGCATACGTTCATCTAATTTCTTCTGGGATCCATCCCAAAAGTAATTTGTTTGGGAGACTGGCTGCAGCACTGACTTGAAATTGAATTGTAGGTTTGCATGGTTCACATTACAGGGACTATTCCCTGCTGTTTTACTGCTGGAACCTGATAATCTGTCTCAGTCAGCACAGAACTAGTGACTTCTGGTTTGTCTGTGATCTTCTTCTTGGAAGAGAGCCACGTGTGAAGTACCACAAGCCCACGTAAAAGAATAAAAATGATTTACTGGAACCTAAGCACAGCCTTGAGTGTCGTTTTTTGTACAGCTGAAGTGAATGTTGTCTGTTAGTGCTTTCAGGATGAATGAGGCATTATTTGTGAATGCCTGCTTGTAAGGATCCATTGTTCTCTCTGTTATGACTGTTGTCTTGATACATATGTTATCTTGCTCTGGACCAGTTTCTTTTGCATTACTGTAGAAACATCAAGTTGCAGGCTAATACAATGCAGCCAGGCATAAGTATATGACATATACTTTTTTGGCTTGTATATTATTCTTCACACATTTTTACAGTGTAGAGTCAAGAGCTAGCTACGGTAAATAGTGCAGCATATATCCATGTTTACCCAAAGCTTAGTACATAAATAAAGAAACTGTATCGCTTTTGAGATACTAAGTTGACACTTTTTTGCTCGGATACTCATGCTGTAGTTGCATTCTAGGTCTTCTTTATCATGGGAGCTGTTTATTTAAAGCTAACTTTCTAAATACATTAAAAATTCTGTTGTGTTTTTATTCCCCTTCCATGCAGTCATGTGGTTACCAGACCATGTTACACAGATAGCCCACTTAGATTATCACACTTAGTTGGGAGTCCCTCATGACTGGACAGTGTGATTAGAAGGGTGTGGCCTACCCATGTGTTTCCCCTAGAATCAGATGTGCAATGGTGTAATTGTTAGCAATGTTGTACTTTGTGCAGACTGCACCAAATGTTGGAAGCCTACAGTCTCCATGCATACAGTCACACTCCATTTCCCGTGGTCACAAGAGTAACTTTACCCCATCTTTCTATGGCAGGTAATCCAACTAAAGGTAGCATTCCTTTCCTCTCCTCTCCTCTGTGGCTGGTCCTCTGGAACCCAGACCTGTACTCAAACCTAGATCTTTGGATTAAGGGCCAGAAATCTGAAATTATGCTTTTCTGACTGCCTTCTAAAATTTCCAGAAAACAACTGACAAGAGAGATGTTTGTTCTGTATTTTCCACAGCTGTACCTTGCAATGATTTGTGATACTAATGGAGTTGATCAGTCATATGGTGGATGTCAGCACTGGTATTTAGGCTGCAGTTGTATTTGTGTTAATACAGTGAGTGAAACTTAATCCTTTATCAGCTAAACTCAAATTATATTTCATCAGTTTTTACTCTGCTCTGAGAAATGACAGAAAACGTTATTTTTGCCTTCCTACATTACTTTGAATGCTGAAGATTCCTTTGGTGTACAAGACTGTGGTATTTATATCCTTTTTTGTTACTAGAAACTGACATCTTGCATGTAGAGCTATTGCACTGAGACATAACTGCATCACTCACATAAGCATAGTTTATGGTGCAAAAATGAATAGTTCTTGATAGCCAGGAGCCAATGTAGCTCTACAGAACTGGATGGGTATGCTTAACAGAGCCCTAAAATCAGCAAAATATTTGGGAAGTTACACTTTCTGCACAACTGATTTGATATTTCTTATATGTATTGCATTTTTACCACATTTTATTTAAAAATAAATTAAATATAGTAAAAAGAAATACTGTCACTGATATTGCATGTTGTTGTGAATATATTTTTTTTTTGGGGGGTTGGCCTAAAGCTGTAGCTTCCCAGTCTGACATACCTTAACAATAAGATACAGTACTGTGTGCGTTGTTCTGGGAAAAGTAGTCAAATTGTTGTAGTTAGACATAAAATTAAGAGCTGTGATTTAGTCACTTCTAGAACAGTCTTAATATTATTAGGTACAAAAAGTGTTACTGTGCTTACAAAGTGACCATCAGTATTTAGAAACTTTTAGGATGTTCGAGTTCTCCACATTTTGAAATAACCAAACAACTGGTGATTAAATTTATTTTTGTAATAATCTTGGATATTGATAGTTAAGATATGCTGTTTGTGTAAATTTCATACATCTGATCATTTTTTTCAATGTAAACTGTAATAATTAAATGGAGGAAAGAATCTTTTTTTTTTTTTTTTGATACTTCTGTGTAGTTTCTTATCTCGCCCTTCCATTTCTTGGTGCACATTTTCCATGTCAAGTAGTTCAGGAACTTATGCTTTACCTGACATACATTGCTTGTTTTTTAGGTTTTCTTTGTTTTGTGAGCATGGAGTTTTGCAGTACAGTAGTCATTGGTTATTTCTAGTGAAAAAGGAATGTCTTCTAGGACCCTACAGACTTTTCAGGATTCCTTCCTTCATTGTGAAATTCCTTGAAACAGGTGCAATCCGTGCAATACCATTTACCAAGAACCAGATAAAAAGATTACATGGCCTCCAGCACACAGGGCAGTCCAGAATGAACAATGTTTATTGAAAATAATAAAATAATAATACAGTTAAGCACTTTCGTCCACCAAATTGGACTTCTTCAGAACTCAAATCAATTAAAACAATCCACCCTTTGTAAATCATTCATTATGCTAATTAACAAGCCAATTACAAAAGACTGTAGGGAGTGGGTTCCTGGGTTTGAGACTTGGCAGAGCTCATTGTTTATATCTGGCATGGCTTAGTGGTAAACCACGTTGTGTATGGTGTGCAGGGTCCTGGATTTGAGTCTTGGAGAGGCTGTTTATTTTGTGATTGGAAGGGTAGCCTTATGGTTAAGGTGTTTGCCTTACAAACACAAAGTGCAGTGTTTGAGCCTCACAAGGGATAATTGGCTAGGCTTAAAATGGCTCGCAAGGGCAGTTAGCCTAGTACTAACCTATGAACCTAAAATCCATTTAAAGGAACATTTTTTTTAAAACATATTTCCCTTTTAAAATACACAATTTATTTTATTTTCAATAATTTTTATTTTTATTTTTACATTAATAAATGTCACAAATAAAAACCATCTTACAACATGACCGTGTGCATATATACATACATTTACACATACATACATACACACATATATATATATATATATATATATATATATATATATATATATACATACATACACACACACATATATACATACACACACATACACACATATACATATGTTATACATTGCTGTCAAATACCACGGGATATAGGTCGTACAACATATCTATTTACGCTATGTACATAGATGCTTTCATTGTTAATTCCACAGTTATATAGACAGTATATACATTCATAATATCCAAGTTATTATTTAATATCTGAACTTGTATGTGTTCTTTGGTTCCATTATAGTGTATTTCTAAGTTGCTGTGTGATGAATTATGCTAATATGATATTAAAGGTTTGTTCCCAAATTTCTCTGGATTTCATGTTTTTGTTTCTTTTATCTATTACTATTTTATGAGCTAAAAGGTGTTGTATAGCTACTTGTTTAAAACCCTCCCAAGAGATATTTATCGTATCTAGCCATTTAAAAGCTATATACAGTTTCATTAGTAGGAAAATTGTTAAAAGTGTATTTGCTTGTTTTCTTGGGATGTTGGGTGGGAGAATGTGTAACAGAGTGAATTCCCAAGTTAATGTTGATGTTTGATAACCCGTTTTTTGTAATTGTACCTTGAGAGAGTTCCAGAGTTTATAGACACATTTACAGCTCCAAAATACATGGATTAAGTCAGCTATCTGGTCCTTACAGTGTGGGCAGAAAGGTGATTTTGATGTGTTAAATTTGTGTAGGATTGCAGGTGTAAAATAAGCATTATTATTGATCATGAACTGAGTGTATGCTAACTTTTTGAGGGGTAGAATCTTCAGTGTTAGATTGATTGACTGGCTTATTTGCTGATCATCTATGGATGGTTTAATTTTTCTCCAGTAGTTAGAGAAGAGGAGGTCCTTCTGGTATTTGATTTAATTTATCATTTTATATGAATTGGTAATCGTTTTCTTTGTTATGATAATAGTTTTCCAAAGCCTGCTACAAGTTTCTATGTCACTATTGGTCATAGTAATATTTTGGAGATAACTGGAACACAGTTCTTTGATTTGTCTTAGGATTATTATGTGTGATTTAGGGAGGTTTAAGTTGGTCCTCATTTCTTGTATTGAACAGTTAAGGTAGGGATAGATATATTGGATTGTTTTATCTTTCAGTCTGGGAAAAGGGACTAAGTCCAGCATCTTATTGTTTATTTTTAAATTTGGGTTTTTATGAAGGGGTTGCAGTATTGTCATGGCATGTCTAAGGTTCAAGAATTGAAAGAGTTTTTGCGCCAGGTTGATAGAATGTTTTAAGGGCTCTGTAATGTTATACGTTTGTATTTATTTCTGCTTCAGGAATGGAAGTGCTTTGGGATTGAAACCTAGAGCTTTAATATATCTATAATATATTGTCACCCAGAGAGGAGACCAATTTTCCATTGACAGGTTATGTTCAGCTATTCTCAATATTCTGTTAGTGTTAATGATCGAGTAGTACATTTTAAAATCTGGTAGATTTAGTCCTCCTTTGCTTTTGGGGAGTGTTAATTTTGGATAGGAGATTCTGTTTTTGGGTTCCCATATAAATTTTGCTAGGAAGGTATGAATTTGTTTGAAGAATTTATTATGTATTGTTGTCTGTGATGTCATGAATATATACATTAGTCTAGGTAAAATGTTCATTTTGATTATTGATACTTTGGCCAAGAATGGTAGTTTTAGGTTGTTCCATCTTTTGCAGTCTTGCATTATATTTTGCCATTTAAGGTTTACATTGTGTTGGTAGAAGTCTTTGTTACTCTGGAAAAAGATGATTCCCAGGTATTTAGTTTCTTCTTTTATTTTTATTGTGTTTAACAATGGTATTAGTGAGATGAGTTTGGGTGTTTTTAGGGGGAAAATATTAGTTTTATTAAGGTTTAGTTTGTAGTTAGACATAGTTGAGAAATGTTCAATTGCAGCTATTATTTTGTTTATATCTGAATTTGGTGTAGTTGAGTATATGTTCAGATCATCTGCAAATGCAGTGAGGTATATTTTGAAGTTGTGTATTGATGGAGGATTGTGATATGTATTTTGTTTAATGTATAGAAAGAGTGGTTCTAGGTATAGGTTAAACAGGAAGGGTGATAGTGGGCATCCTTGTCTTGTTCCATTTTTTATTAGGATCCTATTTGACCAAGTTTTATTTATATACAGAGATGTGTATGGGCTGCTATAGAGAGTTTGGATGATCTGAATGAAGTTATTGGGTCTATTAAAGTAGGGTAGTGTTTGGAGTAAGAATTCTAGATGAACCCTATCAAATGCCTTGTGGGCATCCGCTACCATTGTGTAGATGTTGATATTGTATCGGTTAGAGTAGGATATTAGTGCATCTAATGTTAATGTATTGTCACTAGTCTGTCTATGTGATGTAAAACCGGATTGTTTTGGGGAGAGGATTTTTTCTATCAGATTTTTCATTCTGTTTGCAAGTATAGAGGTAAATATTTTAGTGTCTATATTTAAGAGGGAGATGGGTCTGTAGCTGTCGGGGTTTTTGGGGTCTGTGTGTTCTTTTAATATAAATATAGTTTTAGAGGCATTAAAGTGGATATCATTTATTTTATAGTTTATTATGTAATTCAGTGTATAGTATAGTAGTTTGGCTATCAAGGGGGAAAATGCTTTGTAAAATTCTGATGTGAGTCCATCCGGACCCGGAGCCTTATGCACTTTTAAGTGTTTGATTGTTGTAATAATTTCACTGATGGATATCGGCTCAGTTAGTTTTTTTTTTTGTTGGTCTAAATTGAGTTTAGGGAATTTCAGTTTTTGAAGAAAAAGAGTTCTATCTTTCTTTGAGGTTTGTAGTATTTGTGCTCCATATATTTGAGAGTATATTTGTTCAAATGTTTTAATAATGTCTTAATTTTTTGTGTAGTTTTTGTCTCTGTAGTTTATTTCTGATATATTGGAGGCATTTTTGTGCTGGCAGATAATTCTGGCCAGAGCTCTAGATGGTATTTGAGCTTCTTTTGCATAAGTGGCTAACATTCTGGCTTCATAGAAAGATAGGTTCCTGGTTTCTAACATATATAGATCCCTTTGCAGTTTTAAAAGTTCTGCTTCTGTTTGGTTCTTAGGGTTATTTATTAGTTCTTTTTCAAGATGCTCTATTTTCCCTTTCAGTATATGCTCCTCTTTCAGTTGTATTTTTTTATAGTATCTGCTTTTTTGATAAACAATCCTGTGATTTGTGCTTTGGTTGCAGCCCATTCTATGTCAGTTGGTACTTGGGAGTTAGTGATATTTGTAAGAGCTATTTTTAGTATTGCTTCTGTTTCTTTTATTACATCCATTTTGGAAAGTAAATTAGGGTTTAATGACCAATTATGACCCCTATTCTCTAAATATATCTTTTTGTCCCAGTTAATGTTCAGTGTGATTTTGGAGTGATCTGAAAAGAGCCTGGTATGTATAGTTATTGTTGGGTCCATGTTAATGAATACGTCAGAGATTAAGAGGAAGTCTATCCTTGACCACATTTTGTGGCATTGCGAATAGAATGTGAATTTCCCTGTTTTATCTGCACTGTTCCCATGTTTAAAAGGGTCATATAGTTTGAAATCTTGTTTGAGTTCATTAAGGGCTAATGTGGCTTGTTTATTATGTGATTTGGTCAGATTAGATTTATCCTTTTCTGGGTTTTGATATGTATTCCAGTCACGTCCAATCACTAGGTAGTGATCTTTAAATTGGTTTAAGGTTGGGTATAATGACATAAAAAAGTGTTGTTGGTTATTACAGGGTGTGTAAACATTAAGTACCATTATAGGTTTTGGTATTGTAGGACTATTAAATGTTACATAGCACCATCTTCCCTCCTTGTCAGCTTTGGTTTTAAGTATTTTTTAATTATTATGGCAGCCCCAGCACTGTTTGTTTTCCCCTCTGAAGCTATGATTTGACTTATCCATTTCTTTCTGCTAATTTCTGCCCATTGATCTGCAGTCAAGTGCGTTTCTTGTATTAGTATGAGGTTGGCTGTGGTTTTTAATGTAAGGTGTAAGAATAGTTTACTTTTCTTCTTGTTTTGGAGCCCTTTAACATTCCATGATTCTATTTCCCACATTTATTTATTAGGTGTATTCCTTAGATATGCCATGTATATTAGTTTTGTTTTGTTAGTTTTGTATGTGTTACTGTGTGATGGTTTAGGAAAGCATCTATTTATCCCCATCCCTACACTGTGCCTAACCACTATATCCCTGGACCAGGAATAATCAGGGGGAGAGGATGAAGGTTCTTTTTCCTCCCCTTTACTTATTCAGGTTTCGGCCTTCTTTGGTGCCTGTAGTGATGTTTTTCCACATCAATCTGTGTGGGTTATAAAATATATACTTGCCACCTATTTAACAGAAGTAGGAAGTATAGAGAGACAAAAAAAAAAAAAAAAAAACAGTTAGCCAAACAGTCCTTCTGCTATAGTTGACATATTAAGGCTATATTTACATTATCCCAGGATTGTTAGGTTATTTTACTAATTTCCTGAGATTACTTCTCTCCAGGATCTTTTAACACATTTCTAGAATTTACATAAAACATTTAACAATTTTTTCCCTTTTTTTCCCAATATTAATCTATGAGCTAGCATAATTCTGACAGTTTATTTCTTGCCTATTATTTAAGGCTGGAGTTTCATTCACCTACACAGTATTGGGTGTACTGTTTTAGTGAATGGTTCAGTTCAACAGTACCTTATTTCTTCAAGGTTTTGCTTGCAGGTTGGTTGACACCTATGGTGCAGCTTTCTTCTTTTAGCTGGTGCAGATCAATTTTCATTTTTCAGGCAGTAAAATCCTTTGGAGTTTGCTGAAATCCATTTTGTCTGACTGTTCTTAATGAATCCCTCAAAAGCCTATGGGGACTGAATTTGCAAGCCAGTATCCGAGATGGGAACTTCCTTCCTATATTCGTGCATCGGAAACAGCAGTTCATTTTTGGTTCCTACCCAGGCTGTACTTCCTTTTCCTGTGTTCCTCATGGCTCACATCAATGATTTAAGGGCCTAGACAGCAAGGGGAAGATTTCAGAGTTGGATCCCAGCTAGAGTGCTCGTGAATGGGGTCGTTTTTTCATCCAAGGGTCCTTTATCTTTTTTGTGGATTTATTTCACTTCTGAAGGTGGAATTTGCTTGAAAACAGTCAGGAATGTCTCTTTTGCCTCTTTGGGGTTAGCAACCATGTATTGAACCTCTTTGATGTAAAAGATTAACTGATTTGGATATTTCATCTGGAATTTGATTTTTTTTCTATTAGGAACCTGCAGTATGGATATAGTAGTTGTCTTGCTTGTCTTATTTGCATTGGGAGGTCTTGAGCAAAGGAGATTTTATTATTATTCCAGGTGATTGTGCCTTTTTTCTTTGCTGCCAGTATGATTTTATTTACATCTTGGTAGTTTAATATTTTAATATAGACAGGTCTTGGTTTCAGTGATGTTTGCATTTCCCTCAGGGCTCTGTGGGCTCTCTCTATTGTTATTTGCTGCATTTCTTCAGATTCCTCTAGGAGGGAATTTACTATTTGCTTGATTGTTGGTATTAGATTGTTATGAAGTACAGTTTCAGGTATTTCTCTGATGATGATATTGTTCCTTTGAGATCTTGCTTCTAGGTCTGTTAATTTTTCTAGTAAGTTTTGTATTTCTTTGTCATGGGCATCAGTTTTTTGAGAAATAGAGTCTATTTTTATTTCATTTTCAATTATTTTGGACTCAGATTTTTCCATTCTGGATATTATTTGACTGAATGAGTCACCAAAGGTTTGAAATTGTAATGATAAGTCCTTTAATGCTTGCTGGATAGGTAATAAGGCAGATTTTATGTCTTCCAGATTAGCTGGCTGGTCTGTCTTGGATTTATTTGTATTTTTAGAGTTGTCAGTTTTAGTTGTCTTTTGTCTTTTTGAAGTTGTGTCTTTCTCAGGTGAGGCTAGTACTGAGAATTTGGTCTTAGTTGTCGTTGTTTCCGTATTATTTTCCTCTTTTGACATCTTGCTGTATAGTGTTGTACCAATCTTGCAGTCAGATGCAGGGCCTTAGTAGCACATTGCTTAAGCTGTTATTCAGAAGTCTTAGTTAATCCTGCTGTTTCTGAGCTGAATCTGTCACTTTTTCTTCCTCTTTTGTTTGCTGGATGATATTAGCAGTAAATATCTACAGTTATTTCTGTATTATTAATTCTGCGTTTACTTCTGGGTTTGTTTTAATCCAGGGTATATTGAGACCTAGGTGATAGCAGTGCTCACAGAACAGCGGCCATTTTGAACTCCTAAAATACACAATTTATTTAAAATTGAGCATAACTCAAGATCAAAAAATCTATATAGTCAAACCTCACAAAATTGTCATTTCTCACTTATAATTTTGCTGCTCTCATTCTAAGCACTGACTTGATAGAAACATAGTCATTAAGACCTGGTCTAACTGTAGCGTCTAGTCTCAATTGTCATCAAAGCTCTTTGTATTCTAACTTATTCTCCCAAGCTTCCCCCCAGCATCCATTCTAACCTGTTCTCCTAAGCTCCCCCCTAGCATCATGGGAAACAACTTGTAATATACCAAAAACAAAGTTAAGAAAGGCCAGTCATAACAATGCATTACAAAGATATTCGTGTTCATGTGAAGGCTTTAAAAAAGTTTGTTTTCAATGCTTAGAATGAGAAATAATGTTCCTTTAAATGGATTGCTGGAGGCCGTGTAATCTTTTTATATAGTTCATGGTGAAATTGCTGTATGAGTAGAAAACACAGATACAATTTGGTACATCATCATTCGAGGGAAACCCACTTCTATCCTCTATGCTGAGAGTGACTGAGTTTGGTGTTTGGACTGTTTCTGCAAATGCATTCCCATAGTGAACTATTTAATTGAAGAAGCCAATTCCTTAATGCAGAGGTTCAGCCAATGCTCACTGTTGCGTCTCAAGTGGTCTTTTAGTCTGTCTGTCGTATAGAAAATTCTATGACTTGAGGACTACTGTTTGCAGCCCCATGGAACACCAAATGCTGCAATTTACATTCCCTTAGTTCCTTCAGTGACAGTGGTCAAAGAATGTCCTCGGGCAAAGTTGGCCTCCAGGACTCCCCCCAATTCCGTTGATTCCAAAATACATTCAGAAAGCTTGGCAGTGTATGACCAAGGTCATTCTTATAGCCCATCACGAGCCTCAGCAGGTTTGGTTCCTTCTAATATAGCCTCATCTTCTGGAGAAGATGGGAAGTCTGAATTCCTTCACAACTCCATCAGGCAAGCTTCACCCAGATCTTTATTTAACTGCATACATACTCTTCTTACCAGGAAAGTGTGGTCTAGACAGTGACTTTTACCCAGAGGCCCAGTACTTAGAGAATGTACAAAGGCAAATGTACACCTTTTTTTCTGTACAGGTTACTGCTAAAGATATGGATCCTTTTTACTGCTCCAGTATTGGTGAAACTGGATTATCATGCTCAAGTTTTTGAGTCTAACTTAGGTAATTATCTGCTTTCCATTGGAGGCTAAGTCTGTTTCCCCTTGCTTGCCTGAAAGGATTCTAAGAACTTTTTTGAAGGGATCCTGTCCCTCTATGGAGTGTATATTTTGCCTGGAGAAGTTCATGCTTCCGCCTTTTTAGATAGAAGCAAGAGTGGAATTGAAATGCCTATCGTGGACTGTCTTTCTGGTGGCATTTACCTCCTACAGAACAATTTCCAAGTTACAGCAATAGAATGCCCTCATACAGTAGCCCTCCCTCCGTGCCTGTGATAGTTACTTAAGCAAACCTTAGTCAGTGTGGACACCTACTGTGTGTTCATGCTTGGGTATTGTAATGGACGGAAGTACATGATGTATTGTATCGACATATACTGACAGCTTCACTTAACTGAGACAGAACCAAATCCTATAGAAAGGGCTATCAGGTATTCATTCCATTTTCAGGCAAGAAATTAAGTTCAAAGGTAGCAAAAGTTATTGCACAATAAGTGCAGAAATCAGTCAGAAGAGATCAGAAAAATTGGGAAGAGAGATTAGATATGCATTTCACAAAGAAACAATGGGAAGACATATGTATGGTTATAAAACATACAACAATGTCTACAAGATTTAGGATATTTGCCTGGAAATGTTTGCATGGATACTTTTATACCCGAGGTGGACTCCAACAAATTTTTCCTCAGGTAGATGGCAAATGTTGGAAGTGTGATAGGGAAGAAATACATAACTGGGAACATATGTTTTGGGAGCATAATGTGTTGGCAGACACTGAAAATTCCCCACAGAGGCTTGTTTCAGACTCAGCACAGTTCCTTGTGGTCCTGCAGAGTGTTACAAGCAGCAGAGAGATGAAAAGAGAGACTTTAAACAGATTAAGTATTTTTTCTCTGCCTTTCTACTTGCAACTGCATATTCTCACCGAAAAGCGAGTTTCTAGCTATCCTAAGATCTGAAAAGGCTTGTTTTTGCATTTTTACTGTTCCTGCATTTCTTTAAATTGTTTTTGTGTTGTTTAACTGTTGTGGGCTACACGCACTCAAGTGCGCTAGCCTGTTTAAAACATGTATAATGTTTTTTGTTAAGTTACTATTGTTCTGTTAAAAAAAAAAAAAAAATCCTTGTTTCCCGCCTTTTCTGAACTAGAGTAGTCCAGATTTCAGGTTTTGCTGAATTCTGGGCTGTGGTATAAATTTCTGTGTTGCCCATGTCCTTACTTGGATAGGCAGAAGCTTCTCTGTTCACCAGTGAGAGTGGGGAGCTTTGAGCAGCCTATCTGTCCCTGGAGGAGTGGTCTCAGCCCAGCAACTAGTAACTTATTGGCCGTTTTGGGCTAATTCCTATGTCTTTCAAGCTCCCTGCCTTAAAACCCGCATTTGTGCGGGTTGCGCTTGTTTCAGACTCAGCACAGCTCCTTGTGGTCCTGCAGAGTGTTACAAGCAGCAGAGAGACAAAAAGAGAGACTTTAAACAGATTAAGTATTTTTTCTCTGCCTTTCTACTTGCGACTGCATATTCTCGCCGAAAAGCGAGTTTGTAGCTATCCTAAGATCTGAAAAAGTTTGTTTTTGCATTTTTACTGTTCCTGCACTTCTTTAAATCGTTTTTGTGTTGTTTAACTGTTGTAGGCTACACACTCAAGTGCTCTAGCCTGTTTAAAGCATTTACAGTGTTTTTGTTAAGTTACTGTTGTTCTGTAAAAAGAAAAACAAAAAAAAATCTTTGTTTCCCGCCTTTTCTGAACTAGAGTAGTCCAGATTTCAGGTTTTGCTGAATTCTGGGCTGTGGTATAAGTTCCTGTGTTGCCCATGTCCTTACTTGGATAGGCGGAAACTTCTCTGTTCACCAGTGAGAGTGAGGAGCTTTGAGCAGCCTATCTGTCACTAGAGGAGTGGTCTCAGCCCAGCAACTAGTAGCTTATTGGCCATTTTGGGCTAATTCCTATCTCTTTCAAGCTCCCTGCCTTAAAACCCGCATTTGCATAGTCTTGCGTGATTTTGCGCATCACCATTTAAGCAGTTTTAAACTATTCCCGGCTCCACAAAGTCTGCCCTTCAATTTTTCCCTTAGAACTAGTCAAACTCTCAAAATAAGCACTCAGCCTTCATTCTACAGCCCAGCACTTGCTCAAATTTCTCAGTAAGCACTAACAAACTTTAGCACTACACCACCTTATACTATCCAGAAGTACAAGGCTCCCTATTTGTCCATTCAGGACAATCAATAAATCAGTTCTTTAAACCATCCAGGCATGTCCAAAGCGCAGTTTCAGGTATACTCTCCAGTCTGGGGATCTTGAGGCAATGTTACAATTGCCTTATGTACACAGACAACCCTCTCCTCCTTCCAACAAACACCAATATATGTGAGAGATGCAACTATACAGCCAAACTGGAGGCTGAGCTCTCTCAACCCAAGACTAGCACAGTCAGTCAGGAGGAGAAGGAAACCACTCGCTCCACACAACCAGTCTCACATAGACAAATCGCACCAGCAAACAAGACACATAAACTCACAAAAACATACTCAGAGGCTCTAAATAAAAATCTGCCAAAGCAACAGAGACCTCCAAAGCAGACATCCAAGCAACCGCTACCCCACAACAACTTTCACGTATCACATACTTCACAAAGTCAGTGTGCCACGCAGTTGCAGCCCCTAAAGCTAAATAACACACCTAATACACTAGTAATTGGAGACTCTATTGTGATGCACACTGACGTCCCACTCACCAGACTGAACAAGGAGAAGGTCACTGTAAGCTGCGTGTCGGGTGCCAGGATCCGCCACATAACACAAGCACTCAGGTCACTCCACAGCAGGTACAAATATGACTCTGTCATTGTCCATGTTGGTGTGAATGACCTGAGACATACCTCCCTGGACTACATGAAAAAAAGACATAGAGGAGCTCTTTGATCATGTAGCCCAGGCCGGTATGACCCTGACCTTGAGTAGCATCTTACCCTCACCAAGAATGATGCCACAGTATAAAGACAAAATGATCAATTTTAACAGTTGGCTCAGCTATTGGTGTCATTCAAATGGGATCCAGTGTCTGTCAGCCTGGGATGGCATGCTCGACAAGCCACGTTGCTTTGCCAGGGACGGCTTGCACCTGTCACCCTTAGGCTTTCAAATACTGGTTAAGGCTCTTGCCAACCCCATAGTGCCTTTTTTTAGGCACGGCTCAAAAGACAAACCCACCTCCATAGACAATACCAGAAACAAAAAACTAAGGGTAATGCTACTCAACGCCAGAAGTCTAAACCTCAAGATGCATGCACTCGAGGCACTCCTCAGTATGGAGAAAATCAATATCTGTGCAATAACAGAAACCTGGTTCAAGGCTCCAGAGAGCACCCCAGCACTACCAGGATTCAACTCATACCATTCTTTTCAGCCCTAGAACTCGGACCGAAATACTAAAGGCGGGGGAGTATCCATTTTCATCAAGGATACCCACACCTCTAGGTTAGTGGCACTGTACGAGCCAGCGGAGACCATCCATGTGCAACTAACAGTAGGTAAAACTGCTTTTCAGTTTGTAGCCTGCTACAGATCATCCACCTTGTCTCAGGACCCCCACTCAGCATTCCTGAGAACATTGGAGAATATGAAGTTCTCACCAAACACCATGATATTGGGAGATTTCAACTACCCAAACATTGACTGGGAAAACTACTCAAGTCCCAACCCTTTTTCTCAACGGTTCCTGGAGTTTATAAACTCAAATGCCATGGAACAACTGGTCACCACTCCCACAAGAAGGGACAACATATTGGACTTGGTCATCACCAATATGGGGGCTCAATGTTCCACACCAGAGGTAAACCCCTCGTTGGTAAGATCAGACCATAAGCTAATCACAATGGACATCCACATCCCGACCCCACCCCCAGCCAAGGAAACCACTGTGAAAAATTTCTCAAAAGCAAACTTCACACTTCTCAAGACCAAGGTGGAAAGTTTCAAAGCCCCCAGGCTAATGGAAAATGCTACCCAAACCGCAGAATCCTTTAGAAATGCACTCTATGAGCAACTACAAGAATGCATGGATCGTGCCATCCCAAGTAAAACCAAGACTCACTCCTCCAAAAACAGGAGACCAGTCTGGTGAGCCCTTGGCCATAAATAAGCTATACAACAGACTGAGGAAACTATTACATGATAAGGCAAAATCCCAAAAAGGGAAGGCATCCCTGATCAGTACTAGCAAGAAACTTTGATCCCTCATAAAATCATCAAAGGCTAGCTTTGAAAGAAAAATCGCCAAAGACTCTAAAGATAATCACAAGGCGTTCTTTAGCTACGTCAAGAATCTGGGTGGCAACTCTCAGATATGCTCTGAGCTGGTGCAAAATGGCACAAAATACACTGAACCCACTGACATTGCCAACATCCTGGCGGACAGATTCAGTGCAAACTTTACCCCCCCCCCCCAAAAAGGGCCAGTGTCTATCCCAGAAGAATGCAGTCCCCCAGACATCACAGACACACAGGTGAAAGCAGCGCTCTCCAAAGTAAAAAACACAGCATCAGTGGGACCGGATGGTATCCCGAGCTGCATCTTACACGAGCTCCAAAATGATCTAAACTTCAACTCAGCCTTACCACAGGTTATGTACCCAAAGAATGGCGTACAGCAACAGTGATCCCGCTCCACAAACGTGGCACCACAACGGATCCCGGGAACTATTGCCCTATAAGCCTGACTAGCCTGGTCTGCAAGGCTATGGAGCGCATCATCATGGATCTCATAAACAAAGACATTGGGAACCTCCAAACACTGGACCCTACCCAATTCGGCTTTGTTAAAGGCAGATCTTGCCTCTTAAACCTAGTTGACTTCTTCGAAACAGTTACCAAAGCCATCGATGAGGGAAAGGTAGTCCACACAGCCTACCTGGACCTCGCAAAGGCCTTCGACACAATATCCCACTCTGGCATCATAAATAAGCTTACCAGCGTAAATATTAACCCATATGTCACAAGATGGGTTGCAAATTGGCTCAGGTATAGAACTCACATGGTCAGAGTCGCGGTTGCCATGTCTGACTCTAAACCGGTTACAAGTGGCGTCCCACAGGGCTCAGTCATGGGACCCCTCTTGTTCGGTATATACTTCTCTGAGGTACAGGCAAACATGGGAGGACTGTGGCTTACCAAGTTCGCAAATGATTGCAAATTGGGAGCCATAATCGACTCTCCGGCTGACACAAGCATCCTCCAGAAGGGCCTTACAGAGACGGGTACCTGGTGTCAGAACCATGGCCTCAAACTAAATGCCAAAAAGTGAATAGTCATCCCCTTTGGAAAAAACAAAGTGCTCACAAACTACCACATAGGAGGTAATCCACTAAGTACGGAAGAAGTAATTAGGGATCTGGGGACCCAAGTAGATAGTAACCTGTCCTTTGACAATCACATTGCCAAAGCAGTTAGAAAAACCTTATATATAGCTCACCTAATCACAAAAGGGTTCACATCTAGATCAAGAGAGGTCATTTTGTCCCTCTACTCATCAGTCATCAGGCCCATAATTGAGTACAATGCCCCATTTGGGATGTACCTTACCCGACACCTGCAACAGCTGGAGAGACCTCAAAAGTACCTCACCAAGAGGATCGTGGGCCTCACACAGATGCCCTATGCAGCTCGACTAAAGAAACTCCAGCTCTACTCAGTTGTTTACCACCTACTCAGAGGCGATCTCTGCCTGACGTACAAGGCCATGTCTAACCCGGAATTGTTGGTCATGCTCCACCTCAAGAAAACCAAATCCATTAGAGCTACATGCTCCAGGGATTTAAACCTTAGCACAACAATAAATAGGACATGCTGGAGGGATAGATTCATATCCCAAAGGATTCCCTCGCTCTGGAATAGAATCCCAGTCCATGTTAGGCAGAGCCCCTCGCTGACCCTCTTCCAGAGAAGTCTTGATGAGTGGATGGGAAATCGTAAATTTACTCCTGGGATCACTTCTGTGGCCCTGCTGGACAGAGGCTCAGGAATCTAGTCTAAAAGGGAGGCGAAAGCCAACACATTCTGGCTAGGCTTATAAATGCCCTAGGCAGATAGCCTAGTACCTGCCTATGAACCTATGAACCTATGAGTACTCTGTCAGGAATACTGGGTGAGCAAATGAGTTTTTTTTTTAACTGGGATACAGAATCTGAATTGCCTAAAGATGGTAAGGCCTTGTTAACTTTAGTTTTGGTGGCTGGCAAACTAGCAATTACTAGAAAATGGAAATCAAAATCTTAACCAACTGTACTTGAAGTAGTGAGTATTGTAACAGAGATAAAAGAATAGGAAGTGGGATCTTTAGAAAAGGGTAGGAATAAATTATATAAAAAAATGGAAGTTGTGGAAACCATACATCAGAAGGTGTTTTATATGTGGAATTAGGTTTAAAAGAAGGCAGGAACTGAATAATTTATGTAATGTTGCAAACATTATAGGATATTTAACAAAATGTGTGATGCATTATGCTTATAAATGTGAACTTGTTAATATGGTTTGATTACTTTTATATAAATGTATGTTTGCCTATGTCACAAGTGATAATTCAATAAAGGTGTTTTAAAAGTATATGTTTATGGTTACATTGTCCAAGTGATTGTCTGTATATTATTTTATGAAAGATACAATAGACCATTGTTTTTATACCTAAATCTCATTTAAATACAGTGGTAGCTACCTCTCTGATGGGGGAGGAGGTACAAGTGTCATTATCTCTCACTGAAAAAATAATAGTTGGGCATCTTTATGCAAGTAGCATTTCACACTGCTTGCGTGGAGAAATGGTGTTAACACTGCTTTTTTCTGTATCTTGACCTGTTTTTCCTAGTAAAAATACTTAATTTAGCTGTAATATGCCACGTATTTTCTCAGTGCCTTTTTCCTCACTATATGAGCCCTCACATGACTCAACCAGACATGCAACCCTCTTTGGTTAAGAGCTGTACAGAGGTAGAAATCATCCAGGCAGCCATCAGAGGTATCTTGTGGCTCTAATCACTATCACCCTTCAGCAGCCTGATGTCCAGAGAACCACAGAATACTGTCCTGATAACTTATGCATGCTTCCATGCTTGAACTGACATGTGGCTACCAAAAGGATATACAACTTGTAGAGAATCTTGTCCCTTTTGTTGCATGCCACTAAGGGTTAGTCAGAAGAAGAGCGGTCTGGGCTAACTCCCCTCCTTCAGGATGGGTGAGCTGGCATTGGATGTTCATCGCCACTCTCACTACCTGAGCTTGCTAGTCAATCCTGGAACATCTGGGACACAATCATGTTTTGTCTCTGTGCCATGGAGCAGGTAGCAGTAATATAACATGTTTTATTTTTTCTATTAAACGCCTATATTGAATTATCACTTGTGACATATGCATAAGTGCAAACTGATGTTTCTGACTCAGTGAATGACCTCTTAATAGTTGTTATATAGAGCCTTTATGTAGTACTGTCCTTAAAGCTTTTGTATTAGGAAGTCACAGTGACTAGCATTACAAAAACTGATGCATTATATATCAAGTAGCCAGAAATCAGTAAATGGATGTTGATGGGTGTCTCATAAGATATGCATTAGAGTGTATTTCAGAATTATAAAAATAATTGACGCTTGTTACAAGAGGTTATTTTCTTTAACTCCATGGGAGTTCAATTATTTTGAGTTTGTATTAAGAGTTCTTTTTATAATCTACAGTATTTCTACTAGAGATGTACGAGTGCTTATCAGAGAGTCAGTTCACATATTCTGGTCATAATTTCTTAGCACCATTTCATCTATGTAAGATAAAAAGGGGGTTATAATCCTGAATAACTGTGAGTGACTCTGAAGTCTGACATGGAAATAATTTCATGTTTGTCCTATCAAAACAGTTTGATTTTGTGATGTTCGTTTTATATTTCTTGACTGAACCACAAGACTGAAAACTGGGCATCAGAACATCTTTACATTCTTCAGCTGTTGACGCATTAAACTGAAAATGATTTTTAGCAAAACATTTAGGGAAGAGAGAAACCCCAAATGCTTCCACTATGAGTAAATGAAAGTGAATGCTTCAAGGATTGGAATCCCTAAACTGCATTTATCAAAAAGATACTTTTTTAAGTGTTTTTTGCCCAAACTTATATATACCGACTCAAAAATTGAAGAAATTCCACAGAAACGGACATCGCTGCCAGTACAGTTCACCAGCAGCAATTACAGCTCGAGATTTCATTCTTCAGTTTCCAGTAGGGCAGTTAGCACAGACTGTAGCATGATGTGCCTACGGGTTATATGGTAGCAGTAAAAATAAATAAATAAACGTTGATTGATTGATTAAATTATTACAATAAAATTTAAAAAAAAAAAAGAGAACGGACTTTACAGTGTTGAATACTTGTGTTTTTTGGATCACATTTGTTGTAATGATGGCAGGGAAAAGCCTTTCAACCTACTTTTATGTTACAATGAAGCTTTAAAATACATTTTAAATACAGCACTGTAGCACCCTAGGGACTTAATCAGTAACTTGACTGGAAGTTAATATCTTCAAGAAATGAATTTGTAATTGCTTGTTACTGCATAATTATTGGTTTAATTTTTCTAATTGCTTGAAAACTTAAATTATATATATATCTATCTATATATATATATATATATATATATATATATATATATATATATATATATATGTATATATATATATAGGTTCATAGGTAGGTACTAGGCTTTCGGCCCTGGGGCCTATACAAGCCTAGCCAAAAAGGTACCCTGGCTTTCGCCACCCAAGAAAATAATTTTTCAGTGCCCTTGTCTAGCAGAACCACAGAGGTGATCTCCGGGGTGAATTTCCTATTTCCCATCCAATCATCAAGATTTTTCTTGAAGAGTGCTAATGAGGAGCTTTGTTTGATATAGATAAGTAGTTTGTTCCAGAGTATGGGAAGTCTCTGGGGCAGGAATCTTTCCCCCCAGCATTTTCTGTTTATTTTGGTGACGAGGTTTAGGTCCCTAGAGAGAGTAGCTTGGAGGGATTGGGATTTCTTTAAGTGGAGCATGTCCAACAGCTCTGGGTTTGGCATAGCTTTGTATGTTAGGGAGAGATTGCCTCTGCATAGGCGATATGTGACGGAGTAAAGCTGCATTTTTTGGAGACGGTCTATGTAGGGCATCTGTTTGAGGCCAGTAATCCTCTTTATGAGGTATTTCTGCAGCCTTTCCAGTTGTTGTAGATGTCTTGTGAGGTACATGGGGCATTGTACTCTATAATGGGTTTAATGAGTGACGAGTAGAGGGGAACAATGACCTCTTTTTTTTCTGGATGAGAAACCTTTTGTGATGAGGTGTGCCACCTAGAAGGATTTCCTGAATACTGTGGCAATGTGATTATCAAAGGAGAGACTACTGTCCACCCGTGTCCCAAGGTCTCTTATCACACTTTCAGTGTTAAGTAGACTACCACCTATGTGGTAGCTCATGGGTACAGAGTTTTTACCAAAGGGGATGACAGTGCACTTTCTGGCATTGAGCTTGAGTCCATGGCTTTGACACCAGGCATCTTTCTCAGTGAGGCCCTTTTGTAGGATGTCCACATCGTTAGGAGTTTCAATTATGGCTCTTAGTTTGCAGTCATCTGTGAACTTCATTAGCCAAAGACCTACTGTGTTAGCCTGTACTTCCGAAAAGTAGATACCAAACGGGAAAGGACCCAAGACTGAACCCTGTGGTACTCCACTTGTCACTGGTCTGAAGTCGGATTTGGTGTCTTGCTACTTTCACAGTGTGGGTTCTGTCAGTGAGCCATTTGACAACCCATCTTGTGACATAGGGATTTATACCTAGTATAGTGAGTTTATCTATAATTCCAGAGTGGGAGATGGTGTCAAAAGTCTTGGCGAGATCTAGATAGGCTGTGTGAACCACCTTACCCTCATCTACAGCTTTGGTGACTGCTTCAAAGAAGTCAATCAGGTTTAGGAGACATGATCTGCCTTTTACAAACCCGAACTGGGTGGGGTCCAGAGTTTGGAGATTACCAATGTCTTTGTTTATAAGTTCCATGATGATATATCCCATGGCCTTGCAGACTAGGCTCGTTAGGTTAACGGGGTGGTAGTTCTCTGGGTCCGTGGTGGCTCCCCCTTTATGGAGTGGGATAACCGTTGCTGTGCGCTATTCAGTGGGCACAAAGCCTGAGGTGAGGCTATGATTGAACGTGGTGCTTAGGTGGTGTGCCAGTTCATTCTGTAGTTCATGTAGAATGTAGCCTGGGATGTTGTCAGGTCCCATGGATGCTGTGTTTTTGGCTTTGGAGAGTGGTTTTTACCTGTGCAGCCGTGATTACAGGAACTTTGAATTCTTCCAGTATAGAGATAGGCCATTTAGGGGGTGAGGGGGGTAAAGTTAGCACTGAACCTATCTGCCAGGATGTTGGCAAGATCAGTTGGTTCTGTATATTTAGTGCCATTGTGCTGTAACTCAGACCAGATCTGAGTGTTGCCATTGAGATTCTTGATATAGCTATAGAATGCTTTGTGGTTGTCTTTAGAATCAGTGGCGATTTTGTTTTCATAACTAGCTTTGGAGGATTTTATGAGGGATCTCAGCTTCTTACTGAGGCTGACCAGGGAGTTCTTCCAGTCATGGGATTTTACTTTTTTCTTCTGTTGTAGAGTTTGTTTATGGCAGGGTTTGCCATAAGATTGGCTTCCTTTTTTTGGAGGATAGCGTCTTGGTTCTGTTAGGGATAGCATTTGCAAGTGCATTTATGTAGGATTCAGCAGTCGTACCTCTATTGTCCGTCTGCATGGGTGTCGTGGAGTTTGCCACTTCTGTCTTAAGAAACGTGAAGTTGGCTTTGGAGAAATTTTTTACTGTGGTTTCCCTAATGGGGGGTGGGGGCAGGATGTGGATGGCTAGGCTAATTAGCTTGTGGTCGGATCTGACCAACGAGGAATTGACCTCTGGTGTGGAACACCGGTCACCCATGTTGGTAATAACCAAATCTAGGATATTGTTGCCCCTGGTGGGGGTATGGATAAGTTGATCCAAGACGTTGGAATTTATGAATTCCAGAAAACGTTGAGCAAAAGAGTTGGTACATGAGTAGTTTTCCCAGTTAATGGTGGGGTAGTTGTAATCGCCCATTATTAGGGTGTTGGCTTGTACCCTAATATTTTCCAGTGTATCAAGAAATGAGGAGTGGGAATCCTGGGGCATGGTGGGGGATCTGTAGCAAGTTACAATTTGGATTGCAGTCTTGCCCAGAATTAGTTGCACTTGGATAATCTCGGATGCATTATGCTGAGCAACTAGCCTGGAGGTATGGATATCCTTAATGACTATGGACACGCCTCCAACTTTAGTGTTTCGGTCTAGGTTAGGTGGCCAAAAGGTGTGGTATGAATTATAGCCTGGTAATGCAGGGGTGCTTTCTGGAGCATTGAATCAGGTCTCTAACTGCACAGATGTCAGTGTTCTCCATTTTAAGGAGTGCCTCGAGTGAATGCATTTTGAGGTTTAGACTTCTAGCATTGAGTGGCATTACCCTCAGATTTTGCTTGCTTGTACCTCTTACGGTGGTAAATTTGTCATTTGAACCTTACCTAAAAAAGACACTATAGGGGTGGCAAGAGCCTTAGCCAGTATCCGGAATCCCAAGTTCGACAGGCGCAGGCCATCTCTGGCAAAGCATTGTGGTCTGTCGATCATGTCATTCCCAGGCAGACAGATACTGGATCCCCTTAAAATGACACCAGAAGCTTAGCCAATTGTTGAAGTCAATCATTTTGTCCTTGTACTTTGGTATCATTCTGGGTGATGGCATGATGCTACTCAGGGCTAGGGTCATACCTGCCTGGGCTACAAGATCGGAGAGCTCCTCCATGTCTATTTTCCTGTAGTCCAGGGAGGTACGTCTCAGGTCATTCACACCAACATGGACAGTGACATATTTGTACTTGTTGTGGAGTGACCTGAATTGTGTGTTATGTGGCGTATCCTGGCAGGTGACAGTAACCTTCTCCTTGTTTAGCCTGGTGAGTGGAACATCACATATAACACACATACAGAACATATATATGTTTCCACTTGATAAATCGAATTACCATATTGTCAAACATCGGAACGTCGAGACCAAAATGTCGGATGCTCTAATGATCGCAAGTTTAAAAAATCGTTTGTTAGATTATTGAATTAGCAGCCGAAAACATTGCAGTGTCAGACTCTAGCAAAACATTCAGAAAATCATAACACCACATCTGGGTATCACAGAGACACACTATTACTTTGAGCCCTGTGTATTCCATAATAAATCATTCCATACCAGCAACGAGTGACACTTCAAATTAAATCATAGTATATTGCACCACAAATTACTTTTTTGTGAGAAAAGGCTTTTTCAAGCGTCCCAAAAAATGATGGTTTGCAATGTATATACACACAAAACTAAAACTCCTTTAAAAATGTATAATATCCCATACAAAAACAACATGAACACCAGAAAAGTGATAACAGCAATAACTATTTACAGTGATGTTATTTGGTTAATAACTTTTGTTTACAGCACCAGTACCTTTTCCAGTTAACTGTATGTTCTAGGTTGTAAATGTCACCGTCAATAGCTAGGATATCCTTTTCCTTCTGTGATTTAGTTGAAGCATACAAATTCCCTATTACCCCAGGGCTACAGATTGTGTTCTATGCAACTTTTAGAAGACAAAGATGAACTTCTTAAAGTGGTAAAGCCTATTAATTACAATTGCATACTAAACTGCAGCACAACATAGACGCCAATACTTTCATGGGAGACTTCATGCTGCTAATATATTATAATACTCAACAAAGAAGGACCAGGAGTAGGCTGTAGATTCCAGTATAAAGATTATTTATTGTAGAACAGACCACAGAAAAAAAAACATAAGTGCTTTATTTTTATTCTGTGGTCTGTTCTATAATAAATAATCTTTATACTGGAATCTACAGCCCAGGGCGGCCACGGTGGTGCAGCGGTTAGCATTGCCACCTCACAGCAAGAGGTTCTCCGGTTTGATCCTCAGCTGGGGTGCCTTCTGTGTGGAGTCTGCATGTCCTCCCTGTGGTCACGTGGGTTCCCTCCGGGTGCTCCGGTTTCCTCCCACATCCCAAGGACATGCTGTAGGTGGATTGGACACACTAAATTGGCCCTAGGTGTGAGTGTGTGTGTGTGTGTGTGTGTGTGTGTGTGTGTGTGTGTGTGTGTGTGTGTGTGTGTGCCTTCTGTGGAAGGTTGGGTGCCGGGCTGGCAACTCGACATCGTAAAACTCCACTGCCAATCATGAGCGGACGGTGATCTGCTGTGGTGACCCCTAACCGGGAAAAGCTGAAAGAAGAAGAAGATACTGGAATCTACAGGCTACTCCTGGTCCTTCTTTGGTTTGTATGCTTCTGGACTCTTTTGGCTTTTTGGACCTGGAGACCTGCTTTTGGTGGTAGCAGTTTTTTTGATTCATATTATAATACTCAATCTTTTAAACTTGCGATCATTAGAACTTCCAACATTTTGGTCTCAACGGTCCGATGTTCGACAATATGGTAATTTGATTTTATCAAGTGGATTTATATATATATATATATATATATATATATATATATATATATATATATATATATATATATATATATATATATATGTATATGTATATATAAGCATAACCTTCCATCGAAAATGCTACATGTCAATCCAACAATGATCAAAGTCTATTCAGTGAAGAAGACAAACATTGATACACAAAGGATCAAAAACACAGAAAATTGCAGGAGGGAGTCCCACTGCACCCCCGCACCCCCTGCAAATTTGATATAGGTATGTGTGTGTATATACACACACAGACAAACATATACATATATATTAGTGAGAGATAGATATAGATAGATTTGCCAACTCCGAGACTAGTCAGGAAAAGGCATAGTCACTGATCCCCATTATACTGCAATCTCATGGGGAAACAGCCACTATGATTTGATGAGCTGATTTTCAATTGGCTGCATCACTTTTTTCATTCATCAGTTGAAAACACACATCTGTGAAAATTATACAGCTACCTACCTTTTCAAACCTTTATTTATAGAGCACCATTTACCCATAGGTAATTGGGTTTGGATCCATTTAGTTCTACAACTATTCACTCATTTCTTCCCTTTTCCTGAGCTAACCATCCTTCTTGCACACAACTTAGCAATGTTGTACTGCTGAGTGCTCATTGATAGCCAACATAGTCTTTATGCTTTCATAACATTACTTTGGCATTCTTTCCACTTTATAAGTTTAAATACTGACACTTGTAATTCTGTTTGCAGTGGGGTCTTACTCCAACATTTACCTATATAGCTACATAGCTCTGTCTGTGGCAAAGCACATGCACACATTGATTGGTTGCTATTCTGCTTGATCAGGGCCCTCTTCACTCATCTCCCACCCTCATTCCCAGTCACCTCCTCTGTACTGGGTAAGTTATGCTTACCACTTTCCCACCCACATTATATTTGAAACCAATCCAAATGTCACAAAATAACAATATAGTCCACCAACCCCTAAATAAAACCCTTGTAAGTAACCAAGCAATAAAAACATGTAACATAGCTATATGTGTCTCATCATGATATTCTGCTACATGCACTCACACCTGCCCACTACTCCATCCATCAGTAATTAACACTGTCATATCCTTAACTTAATCACTTTAAAAGATAGTTGACAGAAGAATGTCTTCAACCGATCATAGTGTTTACAATATGGCACTTTCATTCTCCTCCCATTCTAGCAAGTCTTACAAAATATAAACCCTGCGTTTATTCATGATGTAAGTATTGAAAATTCACAATTCAATAAAGCTGTTGCTGTACTTTTAAAAATGATTCCCAGATTATACGCATTCTTACCTGTAGAATAATGATTAATCTATTTAACAAACTATCAAAATAACTTTAAACTCTATTCCAAATATAAAAATGTATTTACTGTACATAACGTAGTCATACCATCTATTCTACTTTGATGCGGAGTTATTAAAACAAAACCTATTCTCTTTCAGCACACTAAAACATATTTCACCTTCGCCCCCTCATCTTTCAGTCTTAATAATCTTTCACAGCATCAGTAGACATGTATGTAAGCAAACCTAACGTTCTTTCCATTGATATAACCTGACTAAAACATATTTCCTCAGAACAAGTTCTACCACCATGTTACAACCTATTATGTCTTGACAGGGAATCCAAATGAGCAGGAAGAATAAACAATATTGTACCCCTAACAACATCAGATATTGCTGTTCAACTAAAGTAAACCAAAATTTGATAATGCAGAACTAGTATTAGGTACTCTACGCAAATTATTACACAGTCAATATCTGTATTCCACCACATAGTCAGTAACTGTATTCCACCCAGTACTACAATGCCTAAAAGACCTACCCTACATGGACTATCTTAAAGCACTGTTACTGTACTCAGCCTGTTACCATCTGTTGAGAGTGGACCTGTGCCTACCATATAAGGCATCCTCTGACTCAGTAATGGTGGACCTACAGCACATCCGGAAGTCAAGTGGTACCTGACATACTCAATCCAGGAGCACAAACCTTTTTTGTAACATAAACAGAATGGTATGGATGGACAGGTATATTTCTCAGAAGATCCCACTTCTCTGAAACAGACGTCCCTTCCATGTAAAACAAAGCTCATCCCTGTCCTGATTCAAGGGCACCTTGGATCTCTGGATGGGCAATAGGAAATTTACACCAGAGATGCCTCCTGTACTACTAATGGACTAGGGCAGCACCTAAATCTCCCTACCCCCAATATGTTCTAACCTCCTGTGATTGATTCTTATAGTTGTTACGCAGTGCTTTGTATGCCCTACTAATTATCCCTTTTTTAACAGCAGCTTCAGTTCTAGGTTCAAATAAAAACATCACCAGAGCAGGTCTTTCGCTTAAGATTCCGCTATCCCTTTCTCTTTGCTTATACTCTGATATCAATTCCTGGTAGGGAAGGCAGTCTCTAGCCTGCAGCCTCATCCACTCTATTACCTTTCCCTCTCCCTCTCTAGTTATTTGCTCCTAATACCTTCGTTCCTTTCCCAGTTTTCTTCAGTAAATTCCAGCCCCCTCTTGCTTATTTTCTCTACCCCTACTTACAGTCATCCCTATTGGCAAAATCTCCTTTCTCCATGCTTGTGTTGTCGTAGTTCTTAGAATATTTTCTGCTACTTTATGAATACATCATTCTGTGTGGTTGTTGTTATTCTCCTTAAGGACCTGCATCCAAAATCCCACTCTGTCTTTATTTCTTGAACTTTCCTCCTGCCTCATTGTCATCACTTTCCATTTTGAATTATAACATTCTGCATGTGTTAGGTATATGAGCCTTAGCTGTGTCGCTGTAAAATATCCCTTCAAATCAGGTAATCTTAAACTACCTTGTTCTCTTAGGAGGATCAGCTTATCCCATGATTGGTAGTAGGTCTTAAAGGATATAATAAAGAAGGAATGGAAGGTTAGTGTATAAAGAATGGATACAGCAAAATAAAAATAATATGAAGAAATGATTAGGGGAGTGGATTATGAAAGTGAGGGAGGTATAGAACAGAAACTTATTCAGTTGCAAGAACTGTTATTCAAGAAAACAGAAAAAACGTTAGAAGTTTTGTATAGTAGGAAAAGGTATAAAACAAAGGGGAGTGAAGTTATGTTTTCTGTATTTATAGCTGCAGAACTATAAACAAAAAATAAAAAAAATGGTTATATGGAGTTATTTGGAGGACAAGATAGAAATGTTAATAAAGAGAGCATGATGGCTAGAAAAAATAACATGTGGAAATTATGTTCAGAAAGGTGATAGGGAGTTACAGGAGGAGGGTTCCACCTTACAGCTTGTATTTGCTCTGAAAGCTAGTTGTATAAAACATCTGAATCCACTGAAGGTGTAATTAAAACATTGCAAAATCAGAAGCAGTACCAAATTGCTTTTGTCTAGTTGTAAGTTGAAGTCAAATGAGTTCTTCCATATCCCAAAGTGTAGTATCTGTATCCCAGTTCAGATGAAAATAATGCTGTTTGTTGGCTAGGATAGTGGGATATACTTCTCGGATGTCAAGGTAAATGTAGATGGCCTTTGGGTGACCAGTTTGCTGATGATTGCAACATGGGGGCAATCACTGACACCCCAAATGATGTTGATATCCTACAGAAAGGTCTGACGCAGACTAATGACTGGTGTCAAAGCCATGACCTCAAAATAATGTGAAGAAGTACATAATAATACCCTTTGGGGAAATCAAATACCCCCTCAAATTATAACACTGATAGCACCCCTGTAAGAGTGGACACAGTGGTTAAACATCTGGGTACTCAGATAGTTAGTCATTTGAACTTTGACCGTCATGTGTCCAAGGTAGTGAGGAAATACTTCTATGTGGTTCAGCTTATAAGTAAGGGCATGACATCCAGATCTAAGGATGTCATAGCACCAATGTACTCAGCCCTCATCAGATCATTAACTAAGTACAATGTACCCTTTGGCGTATACCTCACCAGGCACTTGCAACAGTTGAAGCGTCCTCAAATGTTTCTCATCAAAAAATAGAGGACTTAACCAACATGTCATATGCAGACCAATTAAAAGCCCTATCACTGTGTTCAATTTTTTTAGCGATTACTGAGGGGTGATCTGCGCCTGACCTACAAAGCAGTTTCTGACCCAGCCCTGATGGTAATGTTGCATATTCGAAAAACTAACTGCATGAGGGTTACCCACTCCAAAAAGTTAAACCTAATATCTGACATGATTAGATCATACCAGAGAGACAGATGTGTATCCCAGAGATTGCCCATCCACTGGAATAGGCTTCCTATTCACATGAAGTAGAGCCCTTCCCTGACCATCTTAAGCACAGTCTGGACCAATGGATGGGAAATCACAGACTCATTCCTGGGGTGGAGCCCATGTCCTTATGGGCAGAGGCATTCTGTAAAAATTGTCAAAACCCCACCTGCTGGCCCTTGTTATCTTTCCCCTAGGGATAGAAAATTGGGTAAAACCAGCTAGGCTTTTAAGGGCTGTTGATCTGTTAGCCTAGTAATCTCCTATGAACTTATGATAGGCTGTATAATTTATTTATGGACATACTTTTCAGTGGCCTTGTACAGTGCAAATAGAAGCACAACTGGATAATAAATATTTAACTCAGCAGATGACCCTGTTTTGTGAAGAGCTGCAGTGCATTCATGGTTCCATTATATGGGAGCACTTTTTTTTTTAATGCAGCAATTGATTAAGATGCACTGGACAGGAGAGAGACCTTGCTACAGTTTTTAGATGGTCTGCTGAAAGAAGATGGTCTGAGTTATTTTAGAAGTTTAGAAATTATCTCAACTAAGACTATCTGTAAGGAAAGTGTGGATGATACAGTGGACATGCACTGTTATTCTCTGAACCTGTTCTCATAGCTGAACTGTAAAAGTGTTTGGCAAAGAGGTTAGTGATAGTAATTTCATCAAGATGTAAGAAAAGAGATGGAACAGGTTCATGGACATAATGTAGAATCCAGTTATTCTCCTTCAGCATTCTTTTAGGATTGTTAATGTAGAAAGTTACTTTTGAGTAAGGACATGTGGTGTTTTTTGCTTACAAAGATTTGTTTTAACTTTATTACATGCATTTTTAAATTTAATGTGGTCTATGTTTTCTTTTGAGGCATGGAAAAGAGACCAAAGGTGATAACCTTTCTTTCTTCATGGTTTTGATTGAGGCAGTCACCCATAGAAGAATTGCAGATTGGATTTGCTTTTTAAAGGAAAGTGTGATTTTTGTCTGATGTGAAAATGAATGTTTTGAAGTATTGAATTAAAGCATATAGAGATAGCTTAGAAAAAGAGTTGGCCTGTGGATGGCCACAAAATGGGAGCTGAAGGCAGCTACATGCAGCTGTTGCATGTTCATTTAAGCACAGTAATAGGGAACCTTGTGCATTTTACATGATTTCAGACCATGCAAATGTAGAGGTGATATAGTCTAGTGGAGTCAACCATAGTGCCAGTTAAGGGATGTTGTGGGAGTTGATACAAGGGCTCAGTCAGGTATAATTTCACATCCAGAAGTTTTGTCTGTCTGAGTAGTATAAGATATCAATTACCTGATGCTGTGCAATTGAAATTGACACTGAGTGAGGCTATCAACTAGGTGTCCAGTCAATATTTCAGTTTCCTAGAATATATATTTGTGATTCAGTGTTCGTGGTTATCCAGAGCAGAGACTCACTAACAACTTCTGAATCATTTGCCTCCTTTTGAGATGTACAGAGTGGGATAGAAGGTGTGACTAAAAAGTGATATATTTGGGTGTGTCTAGATATGACATCACTTTAGGTGTAGTCAAGAATTATGGAATCAGGAGCTTGGTCATTGAAATCTGTTCTGCCTCTCACAAATGTATGCTTCTCTCCCACACTGTCCGTAATGTTTTGTTCTATTCTCTCACAAAGTTTCCCACATTAATCACACACAGATGCTTGCACTCACAAACAGCACCAGACACACACACACACACACACACACACACACACACACACACACACACACACACACACACACACACAGTGTTTTAATGCTAAAAACACATGTGGTGTATGTCGTCTTTGTCTTTTTTTTCAGCAGTTTGATCTTATGACACTGCAACCAAGTACCTACACATACACACACACACACACAAGCACATTTACACACACAAAAACACCCCCCCGTACACATGCATTGGGTCTTCTGGTGTAGTTGTTGACCAGGTATTCAAATCACTGTTGTGCTCCTGTAGCAAACATTGTACCAAAATGGATGTAAAACTTAGTGCTTCACACTCCACATCAGAAGCCCATGTGAAAATCCAAACATTTGCATACTTTTCAGTAAAGATCATTAATGCTTGAGACATCACAAACCAGATGGGTCTGACATTTGTTTTCCCACTACACAAATAATTTATTATAGGTTTTGTTTTCTTATCATCTCTTTCATCTGTGTCATTAATGGGGTGGTATGATGTCTTTTGACAAGCAAGTAAAATAAGCAGATAAAAGGAGACAATTGTCCCTTTCAGACCATAATGACTTAATTTTAAAAATGTCAATCAAATTCAAGAGAATATCTTTAACCTCTAGGATTCCAACTTATATGACCAATCTAGATGATTTCTAGTTTTGGTATGTAAAATAAATTGATAATTTCATGAAGAAGAATAATAAAGAATGTCTGTCTTTCGGCTTTTCCCGGTTAGGTGTCGCCACAGCGGAACTCCGGTCCGCTAATGATTGGCAGTAGATTTTTACGTGCTGGCTTGCCGGGCCTAACGCACAACCTTCAACGAAGGAACACCCATTCATGCATGTCGACACACAGAAGACGCTCTAACTGAGAATCGAACGTGCAGCGTCTAACTGTGAGGCGACAACGCTACCGCAGCACCACCACCGCAGTTTTAAGAAGAAGAATAAAGAATAAGCAAGCAAATTAATGATTCATGACTCGTTAAAGGTTTATTTTTATAACAGAGTGTGAACTTGTAAAATAAAGAGGTAAACAGTGGAAAAATGAACTCTTAATATTTACAGCAAACATCACTTAGATCTAAATTTCAGGAAGAAGATAAATTTATGCTAAACAATGTAACCCCCCCCCCCCCCAATGTAACATTATCAACCTATTCTCTATCATAAAATGGCTTTAGCATTAGAGAAACTAAAAATGTTCTAAAATACATCTAAAATACAGTCTAAAGATCTAAAATAGAGATCTAAAATACAAACAAGAGAATTAAATAAGAAAAATTAGAAGTTCAAAAAGACAATAAGCTAAAAACAGGAGCAGAGATCATGTTACGATAATTTAGAAGTTATTATAACTCTTAAATCAAAACAATAATGATTACAACCAAATAAAATCTAGGATAAAAGATTTTGTTATGAAAAAATCTCAAAATTGTTTAAGAAATTGTAAATAAAAAACTGAACGAACATATAAGCTACAATAAGTTTCTAATAAAATAAGAGAACTTGTAAACAATAGAGATAATGATCATTCCTGAATTAACTACATTTCTATTGCAGGAAATATATTTTTTTCCCCTTAAGGGTCTAATTGATATTCAGACAAACGCAAAGTTATCTTTCTTCATGGAAATATTCTTTAGTTACCCAAATTGTAATGAAGGGAAAGACCCCACAAATTATCCAGCATATAGGTCAATATCACTATAAATAAAGATTACAAAATGTGCCAATCCTCCTGGATAGACTAAAGCTCATCATACCTCATTTAATCAACAGTGATCAAACAGGAGTTATATTTAAAAGACAAACACAATATAATTTAAAGAGAATTCTGACATTAATAGAATAAATAGTGAGTAAAAAGCAAACAGTATTTATAAGTTGATATTGAAAAGGTTATTGATTCAGCTAGATGTAATTATTTATTTAAAACACTAGAGTTATTTGAATTCCCCACTGAGTTTATATATATAAGTTTGCAGCCAACCTGAGTTGCCACATTAATTCCCTTTTGCATAAATGATTTTTCCAATACCCCCCCTCTTGTCCGCACTCACTACATCAACAAAACCAAACTTAAACCCAGTGTATCTGCTGCAAGCCTGACTATGTCTAAAAAGGGTATTTGTCTCCTTTTGATGCTTAATCTCATATAAATGCTCATATATCTTGCATTTAAGGGCTCTCTCAGTTTTCCCTATGTAGAACTCATTGCAGGTGTTACACAATGCAATATAGACTTATCAGTGTAACAATTCCCTTTCCTCAAATATATGACGCTACCAATTCTGTTATTTAAAGTTACCAAAGGTACCTGCAGTATGTACCCACATTGAGAACAGCATCCACAGGGTTTTGTATTTCCTCCACCATGGGACTGATCCATCCTAAACTTCTCCAAGTTTAACTTTATGTTGTTACCTACTTTCATAGAAAAAATTTGGTTTCTCACCGACTTTCTTGTAAATGTCATTATTAACCTTAAATATACCCCAATTTTTATATAATATCTGCTTAATCCGGTTGGACAAAGGACTATGTTGAATGACACATGCCTGGTTATAATTTTTAATGTTTGTACTCAAGAGGGCATTATGTTCTGGTTCACCCCGAACAGTGTCAAATCCACACCCAGCCTCATCCATCTTAGACTCCATTCTGATATTTCCACTACCCAATAAGGGTTTATATCTCTTCCCCATTCATCAAAAGTCTCCTTCATAATAGGTTCCACTATATGGGGGGGAGGTAACATCTCTCAAAAAACATGTTCTTCGGTATATCAAGCCCATATATTACATCTTCTCTGTCTGAGGTCATTCAGGCCACCCTACTTGCCTGACCCTTAACTATACTATGCAAAGCCAACTTCACGGTTCTCAAGACACAAGTGGCAAACTTCATGACACCCATTCAGATGGTTAGTGGCGGTACGACTATTGAATCCTACACAAATGCACCTTATAGGCACTTACATGAGAGCATGGATTGTGCTATCCCTAACAGAACTAAGATGCTATCCTACAAAAAATGGAAGCTAATCTGGTGGTCCCCTGCCATAAACAAACTCTACAACAGAAGAAAGAAACTGTTGTAAAAAAAGAGTAAAATCCCATGATTGGAGGAACTCCCTGGTCAGCCTCAGTAAGAAGCTGATCCCTCATAAAATCCTCCAAAGCTAGTTAAAACAAAATCGCCACTGATTCTAAAGACAGCCACAAAGCATTCTATAGCTATGTCAAAAATCTCAATGGCAACACTCAGATCTGCTCTGACTTACAGCACAATGTCACTAAGTATACAGAACCAACTGATATTGCCAACATCCTGGCAGATAGGTTCAGTGCTAACTTTACCCCTCTCACCCCCTAAAGGGCCCACCTGTATACCGGAAGAATGCAACGTTCCTGTAATCATGGCTGCACAAGTAAAAACCACACTCTCCAAAGCCCAGAACACAGCATCCATGGGACCTGACAACATCACAGGCTGTGTTCTACATGAACTACAGAATGAACTGGCACCCCACCTAAGTACCATGTTCAATCCTAGCCTCACCTCAGGCTTTGTACCCACTGAATGGAATGGTGCACAGCGATGGTTATCCCACTCCACAAAGGGGGAGCCACCACGGACCCCAGGAACTACCACCCTATTAACCTGCGAGCCTGATCTGCAAGGCCATGGAACGTATCATCATGGAACTTATAAACAAAGACATTGGTAATCTCCAAAGTCTGGACCCCACCCAGTTCAGGTTTGTAAAAGGCAGATCATGTCTCCTAAACCTGATAGACTTCTTTGAAGCAGTCACCAAAGCCGTAGATGAGGGTAAGGTGGTTCACACAGCCTATGTAGATCTCTCCAAGGCTTTCGACACCATCCCCCACTCTGGAATTATAGATAAACTCACTAAACTAGGTATAAATCCCTATGTCACAAGATGGATTGCCAACTGGCTCACTGACAGAACCCTCACTGTGAAAGTAGCAGTCTCCAAGTCTGACTTCAGACCAGTGACAAGTGGAGTACCACAGGGTTCAGTCCTGGGTCATCTCCTGCTTGGTATCTACTTCTCTGAAGTACCGGCTAACATAGAAGGTCTTTGGCTAACGAAGTTCACAGATGACTGCAAACTAGGAGCCATAATCGAAACTCCTAACGATGTGGACATCCTACAAAAGTGCCTCACTGAGACAGATGCCTGGTGTCAAAGCCATGGCCTCAAGTTCAATGCCAAAAAGTGCATTGTCATCCCCTTTGGTAAAAACTCTGTACTCATGAACTACTACATAGGTGGTAGTCTACTTAACACTGAAAGTATGATAGGAGACCTTGGGACACAGGTAGACAGTAGTCTCTCCTTTGATATTCACATCACCACAGTATTCAGGAAACCCTTCTGCGTGGCACACCTCATCACAAAAGGTTTCTCATCCAGGAAAAAAGAGGTCATTGCTCCCATCTACTCATCACTCATTAGACCCATTATAGAGTATAACACCCTTTTGGTATGTACCTCACAAGACATCTACAACAACTGGAAAGGCTGCAGAAATACCTCACAAAGAGGATCACCGGCCTCAAACAGCTGCCCTATGCAGACCGCCTCAAAAAAATCCAGCTTTACCCTTTTGCATATCGCCTACTCAGAGGCAGTCTCTGCCTAACATACAAATCTATGTCAAACCCAGAGCTGTTGGACATGCTCCACTTAAAGAAATCCCAATCCCCCCAAGCTACATGCTCTAGGGACCTAAACCTTGTCACTACAATAAACAGAACATGCTGGAGGGATAGATTCCTGTCCTAGAGACTTCCCATACTCTGGAACAAACTACCTATCTATATCAAACAAAGTTCCTCATTAGCACTCCAAGAAAAATCTTGATGTTTGGATGGGAAATAGGAAATTCACCTCGGGGATCACTTCTGTTGCTCTGCTCGACAGGGCCACAGGAAAATAATTTTCTTGGGTGGCAACAGGCAGGGTACCCTTTTGCCTAGGCTTATATAGGCCCTAAGGCCAATAGCCTAGTACCTACCTATGAACCTATGTCTCCCCAGGCAGCCTGATATTGGCTCCTCTTATTGTGACACCAGAAACTAAGCCAATTGTTGAAGTCATTTTTTTTTTTTGCTGGTACTATGGCATCATCATTGATGAAGAAAGTATGGTACTCAAGGCTAGATTTATAACCACCTGGGACACATATTCGGAGAGCTCCATCATGTCTGTCTTCATGTAGTCCAGTGAGGTACATCTTTGGTTGCTCACATAGACTATGACCGTGTCGTACTGGTCCTTTTGGTTTAAAGACCTAAGAGTATGCATGATCTGGTGGATCTTGGCTCCAGACAGGCAGCTGGCTGTGATCTTCTCCTTGTTTAACCTGGTAAGGGGGAACATCAGTATGTCTTACTGTGGAGTACCCAGTAACTAGAATGTTTGGTTGTGTGGTGTGTTGCCTTATGGTCTTGGAAGTGAGCTACTCTGATTTTTCAGTTACGTGCTGTGTGCGGTACTGCCTTTCTTGAGTGTGCACGGGACCACCAATAGATGCTTTTAGGAGGACTTGGAGTTTTGGGTGGATTATAAGTTAGTACCTATGCATATGTGGAAAGAAGCAGGAAAGGTCTTACATTGATTTATGAATACAGGAGTGGCTAAGTATACACACCTTAAGTAAAGGAGAGGTGCAGATATTCATTATGACAACCAGGAGCTTTGCAGTCCTGTGAATTTTAAAATATATTTACAAATGATATAACTATAAACCTAGCAATGTAAACTGCTCTAGGTTATCTGCAGTTTGATGTAAACAAGCACTTGTGTTATCATATCACTTTGCGCTGGGAAGAGGCAATCATAAAACACAGAGATGAAAGAGCATTTTTTTCTCAGAATTACAAGCCAAGAAGTTAAAACCTAGAGTACTTACATTAGGCAAAACCCAATTTAAAATTCACTAAAGAAAGAACTTGTAAGGATTTGCTTTCTACCAAAAGAATACCCTTACAGCAGACATTCCTTGTTTACATTTTGTTCGTGAATCTTGCAACGCTACCCTATTTTTTCTTCTGTAATTTTGAAAAATTTCCTTTGAAGACATGTTTGAGATTGACATAAGTTGATTCTCCTGGTCTGTACTTTCTATGAGAGACTTCCACACTCCATGATCCAAAGTATAGTTCAAATTACTGGTTGAAAATGAATGAACTCCTCCAAAGCTGTAAAAGAAAGACTCTAGAGTACAACAAAATGCATTAAACTTTTATTAAATGAAGTGACTCGCTCTAACATTCAACTCAGATGTTTTAATTACTGGCCATCACTGTACCAGGACATTTAGGGTCCCACTAGGAGTCTGTGAAGACAGGAATTCAGGCTGAAATCAGGAGTGCACATGGGAAATCAGGATAGATGCCAACCCTTACGATATATTCCTTATAAATATGTATATTTACACATATACAGACACTCAATGATAAAGCTCATTATGTGCACTTTGCCCCTCTGTCTTGCCATCATAACATCTTTACCAGTATCAGAGTAATAAAAAGGAGAATTTCTGGATCATCCTTATAATGGAACATGTTCTCCTCTGTATTTCTTTATGTTGTAAAATATCCAGATTATATTCCCTGTATTCCTTGCTATATACATCCCCTCTGAAATGGAGTGGTATCCTGGGCAGGCACCTAAAAGCAAGAGCCCTGTGTGAGTTTTTTGCACAACATATGTCCAGTTGACAAGCATATTTCTACTGGACCACCTGGAAAAAAGTCTAATGCTGTGGGCACGGTTAGCAAGAGGGTGTTCTGCACTGCCATGCTAGGGCGTAGGTCTTCCAAGTGTCTGCGTTACTAAGTTACATCCTTCCTAATGTACTATACATGAGAAAACTGGCAGATTTTCCTGAACCAGAGATCATAAAAGCTCTGGAAAAGATCCTTACCCATCCACAATGGGGTTTTATGTAGACCTCTTTACCGTTGATTGTGCTGATGTTATGACTTGAACAGCAAAGTTAGGAATGTGCCTGTACCAGATGGTCTGCCTCTGGCTCACTTCTTTTTTAAAGGTCATCCTACTGCCTCTTTCAGGATAAGATTCTTTTTAGTTAGGCCTCCCAGGATCTAGCCGTGGACATTCAAAAGAAGAAATATACTTAAACCTCTGTGTGTAGTGTCTGGGTACAGCCATCCCCTTTCTGTTCTTTCAGTTCATTCTAGTTTTCCAGGAAGAAGTTCCACGCAGTATAAAGAGGTTTCCCAAGTATCAGGCTACTGTGCACAAAAAATTCACACATGTTCATTATACCACAGACCAGAGCTACTCTGTGTCTATGTAAAGTACTTCTGGGCTTCTAAATTCTGCTCTTAGCACATCTATAATAGGCACTCATTAATTAAAGAGTGTGCTGTGTACATATGAACTGCCAGTTGTGTGTGTGTGTGTGTGTGTGTGTGTGTGTGTGTGTGTGTGTGTGTGTGTGTGTGTGTGTGTGTGTGTTTGAGACCTGTCTTGCTATATTTGAATGAGACTTGGTATATAAATTGCTATTATTATTTGTTTGTTTGTTTGCAGACCATTTCAACCATGGGAAACCAGATTGTGAAACACAAGAATAATTGTGAAAATCCCTGCAAGGTAAGCCTCAGTAATTAAACATGTTTTGAGGATTTTTTTATCAATAAAGACAAATAAATAAATAACTATTTGCACTTTTCATCAACTTTAATTCCTAATCAATTGATGAGTTTTATTTCTGGTTTTGTTTGGTTATGGTGTTCCTCTTATCAACAGGTATTAGCACACTTGAAGCAGCATTGCTTCTTTGGAGGAAAGACAGCAATTTTGCCTAACTGTGTTACTTAACCAGCCTTTGAAGCTGTATTTTATCCCATTGTAAGCTGCTGACAGATGGGATTGCCGCATGCTCTGACTGGCATTCTTAGTACTATTGCTCTAACATCGTGTTACCACTTTTAAAAAAACTTAACAAGATAAATAACCTGTGAAGTTTTAAAGTCACAATGCGTCTCTTCTCCTGTTTCTGTGCCATGTCCTCTTTGTATTCCTTACAGCTACTCTTCTTCCAGGTTTATTACTGTTTATGTTTTTTATAAAAATACTGATATATTTCACTGATTTGACAGGTTGTTTGTGTGGAATTAATACTGAATTCTATTAGACAAGATTTAAAAGAGATCACTTTATGTGGTGACCAAAACATGGTTGGACAAATACATCTGGCTGATTGGAAGGTGAAATGAACATTTTTATAGGGAGCAAACCCCAGCACATTCCCCGTAACCCATTCACTATTATATTCTAATTTTAAGGTCACTACATACTGCTACAGTATGAAGCAAAATATACACTCTAATCCTAGATAGTGAGATGTCAGAGTAGGTAGATGTGAGTATAGAACCCTCTACACTGGGGATGTAGGGATCTTCTTTTCTTCTAAAATATACTTTTATGTTGTGCTTTTTCTTCATTTGGTGAATCCTGCTTTTGACTTGTCTCTATTTAGCTAGCCAATTTTCAGCAGAATGTTTGTCAGCCACGTTTACTGATCCTGTTTAATCAAAGAAAGCTCACTCCTCCCTCATATTGGACTTCACCTCCATACCCAGCCCTCTAAGTAAGTGGAACAGTTCAAGTATATTGGAGTCCCATTTGTGAGGGTTCATTTTACGGTCAGATTTTTTTAGCAAGGATGCTTACCTTAAACTATTTCATTATTACCTCTCTTATTGATTTATTTTACTAGATGCTACCCTATAGGTCTACAGTATTTAATTTACTCCAGGTGTGGATCAAGTAGTGATTTTCTGACTCTGAACTTTCAGATGTGTGTGTGTGTGTGTGTGTGTGTGTGTGTGTGTGTGTGTGTGTGTGTGTGTGTCTGTGTGTTGCTTTTGTGTCATGTAGCCCACACCTTTCAACTATACATATTTTTTGCAGAATGTTCAGATTTGTGCCTCGTATTCCTGGTCTGTTTCTCATAACATTTGTGGTTTCTGGCAAATCGCTGAAGATTGACGTCATTAAATAATGACATGCATTTGAGTTTCAGTCTTCATATCCTTCAGAAAATGAATCATAACACAAATCATTTTATTCTGGCAACTTTCTAAATTTCTAAGAGCAGTATTTAAAATCTGTCCCTATTTTGGGGCCTCTGACCCCCCCCCCCCCATTATTTTAGGCTTTGCCAGATTTCTTGTGCTACAAGGTTGAGAGGTACACTGTGGACTCTCTTTGTCATGTGTTTGTTACAGGACTTTGCAGTGAGTCAGATATGTGGGAGCTACTGTGAAAAATCAGCTTGAGCTTCTCACAGTCTTGTAAATGGTAGTAAAATTCTCATTAGACTGTCTGAAACCTTTGATCTGTATTCATTTTTGGATTCTGTATCAGGTCATTGCATTTACATTAGATGCTTTCCCTGCTGCACAGATTTAACAGCAACAACCAGCCCTTCTGTTACTAGGCAACCATCGTGTTGGTCTTCACTCCTCTTCAGTGCTATGACTGTCTGTATCAGAAGGTATCTTCTTTTACACCATATCAGGAGTTCTGCACTGTTAGCTAAGTGTTTTTTCTTCCTAGTTAAGTGCTTATAATCTCCAGGTGATAGCCTTCATTTATTTATGCTGCTAATACATGCCAAACTGGGCTGAACCACTCACACAGATGACTGGCATAGTAAGTTTTGATGAATATACAAATTAGTGTCTTGACACTATGAATGATCTTCTAAATGCTGTCAACATTCCAAATGTTCTTGGTCCATACTGCCTTTGCAGTAACATGCCCAGTAGGCTATCATTTTAAAATCTGGGTAAGAATGCAGGTTTGTCCAGTGCGCAATTGGGCATCCAGAGTTGACCCGAGCAATAAAAATAACCACAATTCTGTGAACTGTTCACAACCCCTCCCCCCCGTCAGTGTTCCAAGATGGTCAAAATGTTTTAGAAACGTAAACTTTTGTTATGCATCCCATCCTGTCATTGTCCCAATTATATTTTTTCTAATTAGAAAATGCCTGCTAACATGACCATTATCTCCCGTCTATATTTTTTTCAATTAGTTTGAAAAGTGCTTTTCCCCTATAGGAGTGTCTTCACTGTGTAACTTCATAAAAATGAATTACTTACAAATCTTCTGTGATATCTTACAATGTCTGGAATAGCAGCTCTCCTGTTGTGCTGTAGTACCCCAATATGAAGTGACCAAGTCTGATGCTTCGTTGGCATCAGTCCACATTTGCTTATTGGAATTTTGCTGCACATAAGCAGTTCAGACACATCCATTTCAGTATGATGTCCATCTAACCTAAACAATTGAAAAGATTGTGAACCAGTCCTACTGTTTTGTTTTCTTTTTGGGCAAGTGCTGGTTGAATAGTTCTTTTCACCACTGCTGTCTAGGCTAAATCTACTACTAATCTAGACTGTAAGTAAAGCAGAATTTACTCATTGTGATGTCCCCACACTGGGCCAGTAATCAAAGAACCTGAATCCTCACTACTGAAACTGGAGAGGGATGTTCACTTGGAATACAAATGGAGACATTCAGTATTTCCAGATGCAGACCTCTCTGCATCAACCACAATTTCCCTTAAGAGCACTCAGTGAACACACTTCTGCCCAGACTATAAGGTGGCTATCACTGCCGCAAGAACCCCTGCCAGCAACTCTAAGGCCCTTACAAGGGTACCTAATTACACTGAGTTAAATTAATATTAATACAAATGGTAATGTTGACCAAACAGCAAGGCTTTCAGCAGTGGCCAGAATTATCACCAAATAAATATATGCAAATACTCTCAAAACTTAAATATTTGAGCCACAAAGAAAAGTGTAAATATATTTAATAATAAATAATAAAAGAACAACAAAATACTAAATATTTATTTACAGTAAGCACCGGAGTTTCAGTCACAGGGAATATTAAAAATAACACCGATGGAAAGTTTCACACAGTAATAGAAAAACAGTATTTAGCTAATCTCGCTGTCTGTTCCTGATTGACTAAATTAATTACTGTTCCTACTTGCTGAATAGAGCACTGCAAGATGGTTGAGCAGTCCTTGTTATCAGATGCAAGACAGAACACAGAATACTGTTGAGACTTCAGTCTCCCCTAATATTAAAATATTGTTTCTGTACAGAATGACATCATCACACACGTTTGGTCATTTGACTCTTTCCCACACTATCCCCCATCACTTGAAGCTACCAGGGTTTTAGCACCTATGTGCTATGACATACACAGATAGAGCTTTGCTAAGATGTGCTGCAGTTGCTGGAAGTCATAAAACCATTTCACTCTTCCTACAGGAGCTACCAGATATTCTCTAGCACATACATTACATCTCTGGCTCCACTCAAAACTATGGGACAACATCTTTATGCCTTAACCCATAAAGTAATTTAATTTCAAGGATATTTTGCAAAGTCAGGTGGATTAAGATTAACCTCTTCACTTCAAGTATATGCTTTTACAATGTATACATTTAAACAGTTACAATAATGTATATACATTTATTTTCCTTTCAACAGGCCACACTGTTGATAGATGTTAACACAAGCAAACCTCACAAGTACCTTTTCAGAACAAGCATCTGTATAAATTAGTTTGATACACAAATGACATGTAATTATTTACGAAATTCCAGCTAGCTGTGCTGGCATATGTTACAAATCCACTGCCTTATTTGTCCTGGAATGGCTGGCAGTATCTCCTGTCGTCACACCCATGTCTGACATATTTTACCCATGGTAGTGAAGTTGAGTGGGTAAATCTCATAAGGTGTGAAATAAAATGTTTGGAGAGGAGATTATTAGTATTGTGCTGTGGAAGCCTTTAAAAAATAAGATGCTTCTTACCATTACTAAATAACTTGGGTGGTATTCCTAGAACTCTGCACAGAAGTTCAATTTGGGATGCTCAGAAATGCAAGTTGTTGTGCTGAGCAGTAATTTGATATAGAGTCATACATACTCTGCATGACTGAATCACAGTAAAATGTAGTTTATATTTTTAAAAATCTCCCACCTAAGTAGTTGAAGCATGTTTGGTTGCCCTACCAGCCTGTGCAGCCATGTAACACAAGGATGTACACACACACACACACACACACACACACACACACACACACACACACACACACACACACACTAGCATACAGACTTTTAGTCTCATCTTCCACAAGAACATATGCAAGTAGTAGTTTTAGTCTCATCTTCCACAAGAACATATGCAAGTAGTAGTTTTCCTTTACCATCATTGGTAATAAAGTCAGCCAACCTGGGTTTGATGGAGTGGCAGAAATGGATGGGAGTGCCTATCCTGGGAGGTGAATGCTCATCTTATCGATCCATGAGGAGAGGTGTGGTCCAGACAGAGGGCAGTGGTCCTTGGACAGTTTGCAAAATGAGTGTAGGAGAGGGGCGAGGGACAAGAGGGTCAGTCATAATGCAAATATCCATCTCCGTCAGATTGCCCTGAGGTTCCTTACCGGCCCCATCCCAAATTCATTTGACCTGGCAGTGGATGGGGGACACTGGGGTAAGAAACTAGAAAGGGCAGACCAAGGAGGAAGAAATACAAACAAAATACGTAGTAATAATTACAGGTTCCAAGACTCAGACACACCCCACCAGCCCATACACATGCATACATGTCCCAGTCTTTCCCTGAATTCACACACAAACACTTGTACAGTTGTATGCAGGACCTGAGTTTCATCACTTCAAATGTACATACATGGTTATACCTTCACTTATCCTCCCTCTCAACTCAGTGTTGTCTCATGGCTCACCTGACTTATCCTTTCCACATACATAGACACACATAAAACACACTTTTTTGCTCCTTAAACACCCTTCCATAACCATATAGCAGGCTTCCGGTTTCCTGTTACAACAAATGTGTATATACAGAAACACACTCTCTTCCATCCACCTCTGGACACAGACACTTAACTATGAGCTTCCAAGTTCAATGTCCTCCAGTATATGCATATAGTATTTCATTCTTACTACTGCACACAGACACACACACATATGCACACACACACACACACACACACACACACACACACACACACACACACACACACACACACATTCATGCATAAACACACACCCCCAACTTGATTGCACTCATGGCCACACTTTCCCACTCACTCATGTATACAACTAGCCTGCCTATCCCTTAACTAGCCCTCCTACTGTGACTTCCCATGTGGACATACACACACACACACACACACACACACACACACACACACACACACACACACACACACACGCACACACACACACACACACACACATGCATGCACACATTCCGGAACACTACCGGTTTGTTAAACTCCTCAGCACTTTCCTCTAACATTATCAGGTCAATAACTTGGGTTGCTATGTAAATGCTTTACCACAGGCATTTCTGGATGGAAATACATGGCTAATTAGAATAGACTGTTCCCTTATGATGCCCCAGTGGAATGATGTTCTATGTAATGTAAGTGATGCATTAAATTAAGAAGAATGTTTCAGCAATGATCCAATATAGATCTTTACATACGTGTGTGTGTACACACAACCACACACATGCATATAAGGTAAATAAAACTGTAATGTCCATAGCTGGCTACATTGTTGTGCACAGAAAGTAAGAATAGGTGGATATTTCCTGATGGAAGCACATGGCTAATTATCTAAGGCTACTGCCTCAGAATGCCTCATCAGCATTTTCAGTAAGCCAGAGAGACATTCAGCTGCAGTGCTACATATCTTAATGTTGCAGCACTATGGTAGGGTTAACTCTGAATGGAAATGGTTATCATGAGTGAGGTGTACACCAAGTGTACACCTCACTGTAATCTTTCTGAATCCAGCCCCATGTTTAAAAAGCACGAATCAGCCAGTCAGAATTCAAGAAAAATTAGTGTTGCAAGCACACATTAAAATCATATACTTTCAGACATTGGTTAACAGTGGGTAAGAAAGTTTGTCCTATTATCGTGTGATGTCAGAATAAAGATATTTAGCAATACAGTTTTGTGTAGGTTTACTTGAGGCTATCTGTCCAGAAAAAAAAAAATTCTGATTTTGTGTTCTTTCTTTTTCAGTGGAAAGGTATTCTGTGTAATGTAAATGATAACTTAAGATGAATGTTTCAGCAATGATCCAAGGTAGACCTTCACATACACACACACACACACACACACACACACACACACACACACACACACACATGCATATAAGGTAAATAAAGGTGTTATAACATGAGTCCACAACTGACTACATGGCTGGGGGCAGAAAGTAAGGACATGAGGACTCCTATCCTTACCATCCCTTGTCACCAGTCGAATGATTCAGTGCTAAGTCCTGGAGCCATTGCTGGTTGGGACTGCACTAAAAGGGACCAAGCTGGGGAGAAATTGAGAGGGGGAAGAGGGAGCTGAGATGAGTGCAACAAGAGGGAGCTGGGATGGACTGCACTTAGGATGGTCGTGACTGGAAAGGTTGCATAGACAAAAGGATAATGACTGAAAACAAGAGATAATGCCTGTGGGTTGAGCCTTTGTGGAAACAGAGAAGAGAATTTTGGTGACTGGAAACTCCATCACTAAGGGACTAAAAAGTTTTGACAAGTGAGACAGGAGAGGCCAGATTACACTGAAACTGATCTTGGAGCTTTGACATAGTAAGATGTGGCAGGAGGTAATTAAGATAATCACAAAATGTGAAGATTTGGGTGCATGTTGGTGTACAAATAGACAACTTTAACATGCCCAGGGAGACAGCTGCAATAGTAATAAACAAAGGCAAGGAAGTGACAGAAAGATAACATGATAGGGATTGGCAGCAACATTATTAGAATGTTACCTTTGCCAGAAACCAATACACTGAAGAAGTGAAAATGTATTTATTTCCCGTTTGTTCATTGAGTGGGTGGACTGGTCTGTCAACCATTTTCAGCCACAGCCTAAGCTCAAACAGCAGAAAATACATCAACCTTTCAATCAAAAATAGTGTGTACCAAATGAGTACATTGCAAAATTTAGAACGTACTGGTAAGCCAGAGTGCAGATAAGGTAAGATGATTTTCAGAGTGCATTAAGAAAAAATATATACAAAATGCAGTCTAAGCTATGCATAAAATACAGTGCAGTCATACAGTGCAGTCATGCATATGATACAGAAGCTCCTATATGAGTGTGAAATATTCGAAAATAGTTAAATGTATTCTATTATTTATGGTATGGGATGGTAAGGTAGCTAACCATTGTCATGGTAGCAGTTGCAGGTAGATTCAGTAAGAGGTGCTGTCTTAAGCATATCTCTGAAGCTTTTAATGGTTTCTAGTTTGTTTTTTATGGATTATGGAGTACAGTGACTGTCTGCAGCAGTGAGGAAGTTCTTGCGATTTGCAAAAGAAGATGGGGAGGCCTGGTAGAGGGACTAGCTCTCTGTCAAGAACAGTTCAAGAGTTGACATCAGTACTTAAAGCTTGGTTGGAGAAGTATGCCCTTAAGATCATCCGTTTAAACTAAGTTGAAAGAAGGGAAGGGTTGTCAGAGAAGCAAAGGAGAGGAGTAGTACTTCAGCTGTAGGCAGACAGGGAACATGGATGCAGAGCACAGCAAAGGACCAAACAAGGGTAACTCAGAAAATGGCTATGGCTGTACAGTTTTAATAATGCGTTGTATCAAGTGTAGGAGGGAAGACTGGGGAAAACTATGAAAAATGATGCAGAGAGGGGGGTTGTTAATGCAGGTTTCACAGAAATGTAGGCCATTGACAAAAGGGCTGTGGCATGGAGGTGATAGGGTTGTGGAGAGGAATGGCAGGGAAATAGTGATCTTCAATAATGGAGGGCATCAGATGTGAGTAGAAACATCATCCAGTAATGGAGTGGGAATAACAAGGGTTAACATTTACTATTAAGACAAGTATTAGTTGATTGATAACTGTCTACTTGCCTTCTGAAATGTTAAGAGAGGAGCAGGGTGGGAGGAGAGAATGAAAGAGTAGAATAGGAGGAGGAGGTTGTACGTGTGGGAGTCTGACTGATAAGAGTAAACTTGTGGAGGACCTACCTCTGTGGCATAGAGATAAAATACTGTTTACTCTTCAGGCAACTTGAGACTGATCAGCAGCTTGGGTCATGTAGGAGCCACCTGGGGATCATGGGAGTGAACAGCCACAGTTGGTTCACATATCCTGATCTTGGGGGAGGGGGCCGCTTACGCCCACATTTGCTGTCACCTAACAGAAGCACTAGAAGGTTTCGCCAGTGAAATCCACGAGCACTTGTAAGTCAGAGGGCACAATTGTGGAGCTTGGTAAGCTGCTGATAGGGAGGGGAATGCTCCAGTTAAAGAAGGGGTAGATTGTCCTACAGGACCAACAAGCTGACCTGCTCTTTACCACCTGATTTACGTTGCTGGGGAACAGTTGGACCAATAGGGCTTCTGAAACAGGAACAAATGGGATAAAAAGCTCTCACCTAATCTAGGAATGCCCATCCACCATCTCTGCCAAATAAATGGTATAATTAGGTGTTGGCCCTGGAGCCATAGGGCAATGTCCTGTGAACAGAGAAGAAAAAAAGAGGAAAACAAACAAACTGGTGTCAGTTAGATTTAGTGTGGAGTAGTAGTGGAAGTTGATTGAGCTAGTGGACCATGACGAGTTCATACAGCTGATGAGGAGGTGTAGCACAAGGGATTGAATTACTGGCTGGGGTCTTAACTTATGCACTTCACTGGTGAAACCTTCTAGTGCTGCTGTTAGGTGATAGCAAATGTGGGCGTACGCGGCCCCCCTTCCCCAAGATCAGGATATGTGAACCAACTGTGGCTGTTCACTCCCATGATCCCCAGGTGGCTCCTACATGACCCAAGCTGCTGATCAGTCTCAAGTTGCCTGAAGAGTAAGCAGTATTTTATCTCTATGCCACAGAGGTAGGTCCTCCACAAGTTTACTCTTATCAGTCAGACTCCCACACGTACAACCTCCTCCTCCTATTCTACTCTTTCATTCTCTCCTCCCACCCTGCTCCTCTCTTAACATTTCAGAAGGCAAGTAGACAGTTATCAGTCAACTAATACTTGTCTTAATAGTAAATGTTAACCCTTGTTATTCCCACTCCATTACTGGATGATGTTTCTCCTCACATCTGATGTCCAGGACAGCGTTATTTTAGCCAGCAGTGATCATGATGCTGTGTACTTAGCCAGCAGTGATCATGATGCTGTGTACTTAGCCGGCAGTGATCATGATGCTGTGTACTTAGCCAGCAGTGATCATGATGCTGTGTACTTAGCCAGCAGTGATCATGATGCTGTGTACTTAGCCAGCAGTGATCATGATGCTGTGTACTTAGCCAGCAGTGGTCATGATGCTGTGTACTTAGCCAGCAGTGGTCATGATGCTGTGTACTTAGCCAGCAGTGATCATGATGCTGTGTACTTAGCCAGCAGTGGTCATGATGCTGTGTACTTAGCCAGCAGTGGTCATGATGCTGTGTACTTAGCCAGCAGTGGTCATGATGCTATGTTCTTAGCCAGCAGTGGTCATGATGCTGTGTACTTAGCCAGCAGTGATCATGATGCTCTGTACTTACAACAGAATGTAAGGGCTGAAGCCAAAAACAATTGCATGACATTTTCGGTTATGTAATATGCTAAACAGGAGCACAGGATCAGTGATAAGTTAGGGAGCAGTTGGTAACCTGAGGAGGTGACCAAGCTGTCAGGATGGGTCATGAATGGAATACACAGGGATATGAAATAGGGATGAGACAAAAGTTTTAAAAGGAACAGATCTATGTTGCTACATAAGAATTTATGCCTAGCAGATTAGGGTATAAGTGAAGACATACAAAGGGATGGAAGAGGCAGAATCACAGGTGTCATGCAAAAGGACAGCACTGTTTGAACTCCTTCACCCACACGTGGTAAAGCAAACACCCATTCTGTAGACTTAAACCTACACTGTTACATCAGCAGCACCAAATGGCATGACAGATACCTAAACCCAGTGTATCCCTATTTTTGGAGTCGGCTGCATTTATCTAACAAGCAAAGCACTTTCCTAGAAACCGTTAAAACCAGTCTGGATGACTGGATGGGTGACCACAAATTTTCAAGAGGGATGTGTGGAGAAAGTCTACTTAATGGGGCCCACTGCTAGTCTCGAACTAGTACTGGGTGATGTGGCTGAGCTTCTTGATGTCCTCCATTGGCCATAGGCTTAGTGAGAACCAAGAACCTAAAGCACAAGCTGTGACCAATACTAGCAGTGAAAGAGAACTCTAAAACAATAGCTCTCAGTCATAGTAAGACAGTACAGCTATAATCTTCTCTGATGTACTTGTAAACACATGAAAAAGAGCATTCACAAGCCATGAACACCCGTGTGTATCACTGCAGGAAACCAGATTGAAGCTTGCATGTGAAACATTGCAACAGCTAGCAAACAAATAAGCATTATAACAAACAGTATGAAGATGAAGCAACTCAACTACAATGTCACTCTGAAGCACAATGCAAAGTATATGGGATTTCAAACGAGAATGGCTGGCTCTGGAATGAAGACATTATATATAAAAAGAATAAATCAAAGAAATAGTCATACTGTTACAACCTCAGCTGGTTTGGTCAATATGCAACATATCATAGTTGCAGCTGATAGGTGGTAAATTCAAGTCAAGGCTGAATTAGCAAAACTTCCATATTACTTACAGAGGTATGCCTGACAACAATAAAATAAAAGATCATGAGTCTAGCTTACATACTAATGTCACATAAAAGCTAATTAAACACAATATGGCATTTGTACTTTACCTGAAACAGCCAACAAATACATACATCTCACAACTGTATACATATATAGCTTACATAGTAATGTAACATGAAAGCTATTTTGCTTACAATGTGGCATTTCTACTTTACCTGAAGCACCTAACAAATACATACAGCTCACAACTATATACGTATATAGCTTACATACTAATGTCACATAAAAGCTAATTCACTTACAACATAGCATTTGTACTTTACCTGAAACAGCCAACAAATACATACAGCTCACAACTGTATACGTATATAGCTTACATACTAATGTCACTTAAAAGCTAATTCAAAAAACAAGTAATCTCCGTGGTATCCCTGAAGTCTCAAAACAACCCACTAAACAAGTGTAGTGGGTCCAAAAACAAAACAGTGTAAGAACCTTCTCTGTGTGGAAGATTTTCAGTCCATATGTCTCTAGTTTGTTTGTGTCTTTCGGCTTTTCCCGGTTAGGGGTCGCCACAGCGGAACTCCAGTCCGCTAATGATTGGTAGTTGATTTTTACGTGCCGAGTTACCAGCCCTGATGCACAGCCTTCAACGAAGGTAGGCCCATTTCTGCATGTCTCCACGCAGAAGATGCTCTAGCTGAGAATCGAACCGGACAGCGTCTTACGGTGAGGTGACAACGCAACCGCAGCACCACCACCGCGGGTATATATCTCTAAGTTAATCACTGCATATTAATCAGATCAGACAATAGTAGCAGAAGTAGCGAACTTAAACTCGTCTTAAGTCAAAACAAAACAAAACAAAAAATAATAATAGAAAATATATCATTGTACAGCATTACTAAGTATTCAAAAGTAATCCAAGTAAGGCAGGTAGTCTGTTTCCAGTCGAAAATCCTTTATTAAGTACACAGACAAGCGATCCAAGTAAAACAAAAATAGAGTAATAATTTCTTCACAAGCTTTCTAAATATACATATACTTTTTATCAGGCATATGAGTGGTTTATTGTGCTGTAAAACAAAGTGTTATTAGTACACACGTTAAATTCACATCCCTTCCCCCATCAGTGTGACATTCGAGCTGGTCCTGCCCTACTTAGTAGCTGTCATAATAATATAACCCTTATGTACTTTAAATAAAATTTATAATGATGTGGTACCTCTTATTTAACCAGATTATTAAGTAGATTATAAAGTCTGTGATTTTATCCAAGACAATATACTACATGGCTGGAAATATATCCACCTTAGTTCATTTGGCAATCAAAAAATATATATAAATATATTTACATATATACATTTTGCATGTAAAAATCAGTTTCTATTTTCATAACCTATTGTTAACAAAGATTGCTTTCGTCCTTCTAGACTTCTTCAGGTTTGTGTACAAGAACCCTAAAACTATCTATAAAAATATATATAATTGTATAATTAGTTAGTATTGTTATTACTGTTATTACATGTCATTTTGAATAAAGTAAAAAAAAGTGGAAAAAAGAACCAGAAAAAAATGTACGTATGATGATGGAAACAAAATATACACTTAAATTACAACTGATTTAAAATAGTATTTAAAACCAACTGGTAGAATAAAATAAAATACAATTAGTCATGTAAACAATAGGTTATGAAAATAGAAACTGATTTTTACATGCAAAATGTATATGTATATATATTTATATACATTTTTTGATTGCCAAATGAACTAAGGTTGATATATTTCCAGCCACTGTCTTGGATAAAATCACAGACTTAATAATCTACTTAATAATCTGGTTAAATAAGAGGTACCACATCATTATAAATTTTATTTAAAGTACATAAGGGTTATACATTATTATTACACCTACTAAGTAGGGCAGGACCAGCTCGAATGTCACAATGATGGGGGAAGGGATGTAAATTTAGCATGTGTACCAATAACACTTTGTTTTACAGCACAATAAACCACTCCCATGCCTGATAAAAATATATATATATACATATATATATATATATATATATATATATATATATATATATATATAGAAAACAAGCTTGTGAGGAAATTATTACTCTATTTTTGTTTTACTTGGATCGCTTGTCTGTGTACTTAATAAAGGATTTTCGACTGGAAACAGCCTGCCTTGCTTGGATTACTTTCAAATACTTAGTAATGCTGTACAATTATATATTTTATATTATTATTTTTTTGTTTTGTTTTGTTTTGACTTAAGATGAGTTTAAGTTTGCTACTTCTACTACTATTGTCTGATCTGATTAATATACAGTGATTAACTAGAGGTATATGGACTGAAAATCTTCCACACAGAGAAGATTCTTACACTGTTTTGTTGTAAAAGCTAATTCACTTACAGCATAGCATTTGTACTTTACCTGAAATAGACAACAAATACATACAGCTCATCACAACTGTATACACTGTATGGTGATTTGAAAAGGCAGCTACAAATGCACTATGGCATACATTTCCAAGTTCCACTTCAGAATGCCCCATCTTATATACCAGGTTTTATGCCTGACATGCAAGGCATCTTTGAATCCTGCTCTGATGTCCCTTTTGCATATCTACAGAACTAACAGCACCAGAACTAATAGATCTAAGGATTTAAAGTTTTACTTGTGGTTTAAATAGGACATATTGGAGGAACAGGTATTTATCCCAAAGAATCCCCATTCTCTGGAACAGGCTTCCCATCCTTGTGAAACCGAGCCATTCCCTAACTCTTTTCCAGCACAGTCTGGACCAGTTAATGTGAAATTGGAAATTCACCCCGATCTGACACTTGTGTCTCTGATTGACAGATGTAGCCATTAAATCATGCCCTAACTAATGTATACCTCTTAAAATAACCTCTAAGGCACACCTTGAGTAGCATCTTACCCTCACCAAGAATGATGCCACAATATGAAGACAAGATAATCAATTTCAACAATTGGCTTAAGTATTGGTGTCATTCAAAGGGGATCCAATGCCTGTCAGCCTGGGATGACATGCTCGACAAGGCACGATGCTTCACTGGGGACGGCTTGCACCTGTCACCCCTGGGCTTTCAGATATTGGCAAAGGCTCTTGTTACCCCCATAGTGCCTTTTTTAGGCAAGGCTCAAAAGACAAACCCACCTCCATAGGTATTACAAGTGATAAGAAACTAAGAGTAATGCTACTCAACGCCAGAAGTCTAAACCTCAAGATGCACGTACTCAAAACTTTCCTTAGCATGGAGAACATCGATATCTGTGCAGTAACAGAAACCTGGTTCAAGGCTCCCAAGAGCACCCCAGCACTACCAGGTTATACCTCATACCATGCTTTTCGGCCCCAAAACTTGGACCGAACCACAAAAGGAGGGGGAGTATCAATATTCGTCAAAGATACCCACACCTCCAGGTTGGTGGCACAGCATGAAGCATCAGAGACTATCCATGTGCAACTAACAGTGGGTAAAACTGCCTTCCAGTTTATAGCCTGCTACAGACCACCCTCCCAAACCCAGGAACCCCACTCGGCCTTCCTGAGAACACTGGAAAATATGAAAGTCTCTCCAAACACCATTATATTGGGTGACTTCAACTACCCAAACATAGACTGGGAGCATTACTCTAGCTCCAACACCCTAGCCCAAATGTTCCTAGAATTTATAAACTCAAATGCTATGGAACAACGTGTTGCCACTCCCACAAGAGGGGAAAGCATACTGGACCTGATCATCACCAACATGGGGACTCTGTGCTCCAGACCAGAAGTGTATCCCTCACTGGTAAGATCAGACCATAAACTAATCTCACTGGATATTCACATCCCAACTCCACCCCCTTCCCTGAAAACCACAGTGAAAAACTTCTCTAAAGCAAATTTCACACTCCTCAAAACTGAGGTGGAATCCTTCAAAGCCCCCGGGCCTGTGGAAAATACGGCCCAGACCGCAGAATCCTTTATAAACGCATTCTATGAACACCTTCAGGAATGCATGGATCATGCAATCCCAAATAAAACCAAGACCCAATCCTCCAAAGGCAGACGTCCTGTCTGGTGGACCCCAGCCATAAACAAACTATACAATAGAAGGAGGAAGCTACTACATGATAGAGCAAAATCCCAAAAAGGGAAGGCATCTCTGATCAGTATTAGCAAAAAACTATGGGCACTCATAAAGTCGTCTATGGCCAGCTTCAAGAGAAAAATTGCACAGGACACTAAGGATAATCACAAGGCTTTCTTTAGTTATGTTAGGAACTTGGGTGGGAATTCCCAGATATGCTCAGAATTAGTCCAAAATGACAAAAAATACACCAAACCCGCAGACATTGCCAACATCCTAGCTGACAAGTTCAGCGCAAACTTCTCCCCCTCCTCCCCACCAAAAGGGCAAATATCTATCCCAGCAGAGTGCTGCCCCCCTGACATCTCAGATGCTCAGGTAAGAGCTGCCCCCTCCAAAGCAAAAAATACAGCATCAATGGGACCAGACAGTGTCCCGGGCTGCGTCCTACATGAACTCCAAGAAGAGCTAAACCCAAACATAAAACTACTGTTCAATCTCAGCCTTACTACAGGATATGTACCCAAAGAGTGGCATACAGCAACAGTGGTCCCTCTCCACAAAGGTGGTGCCTCAACAGATCCTGGAAACTATCGCCCCATAAGCCTGACTAGCTTGGTCTGCAAAGCTATGGAAAGGATAGGTTCATAGGTTCATAGGTTTATACTAGGCTATCTGCCCTAAGGCATTTATAAGCCTAGCCCAAATTATTGTGGCTTACGCCACCCCTTATATGAAAAAATACTGTGCCCATTAGTTTGTTGTGCCTCTGTCCAGCAGTGACCCAGAGATGATTCCCGGGGTAAACCTACGATCTCCCATCCACAGGTCTAGATTTCTCTTGAACAGAGTCACCGAGGTGCTCTGCCTCACATGGACCGGGATTTTATTCCACAGCATAGGGAGTCTCTGAGTGATAAATCTATCCCTCCAGCACGTCCTATTTATATCCGTGCTAAGGTTTAAGTAAACTTGCTCTAGTGGTTTTGGTGGATTTGGATTTTTTGAGGTGGAGCATGTCCATTAATTCGGGTTGGACATGGCCTTGTATGTCAGGCACATGTCACCTCTGAGCAGGCGGTATGCGACTGAATAGAGCTGGAGTTTCTTCAATCTGGCAGCATATGACAGATTTTGGAGTCCCTTTATCCTTTTGGTGAGGAACTTTTGGGGTCTCTCAATTGCTGCAGATGTCGGGTGGGATACATCCCGAATGGGGCATTGTACTGGATCATTGGTCTGGTAAGTGAAGAGGACAAGCGAAGAATGACCTCACTAGATCTGGATGTGAATCCCTTCATGATCAGGTGGGCAATGTAGAAGGTCTTTCTAACCACTTTAGCAATGTGAGTGTCAAAAGAAAGGCCACTGTCAACCTGGGTCCCCAGGTCCCTGATAACCTCTTCTGTGCTTAGTGGATTGCCACCTATATGGTAGCTTGGGGTTACCTTGCTTTTCCCGAAGGGTATGACTATACATTTTTGGCGTTTAACTTCAGGCCATGGCTCTGGCACCAGCTATCTGTTTCCGTGAGTCCCTTCTGAAGGATATCCGTGTCCGATGCACTTTCCACTATAGGCCCAGTTTGCAGTCATCTGCAAACTTTGTCAGCAAAGTCCTCCCATGTTGGCCTGTACTTCTGAGAAGTAGATGCCAAACAATAGGAGCCAAGGACCGAGCCCTGTGGGACACCACTTGTGACCCGGCTTGGAGTCTGACACAGCGCCAGCAACTCTAACCCTGTGGGTTCTGTCCTTAAGCCAGTTTGCAACCCATCTTGTGACATATGGGTTTACATTTAAGCTGGTAAGTTTTTCTACAATACCCGAGTGGGGAGGAGGTTAGGGGGGCGTAGTGGGGGGTCTAAAAACTTTGAATAAAAAGGGTTAACATTTACTATTAAGACAAGTATTAGTTGATTGATAACTGTCTACTTGCCTTCTGAAATGTTAAGAGAGGAGCAGGGTGGGAGGAGAGAATAAAAGAGTAGACTAGGAGGAGGAGGTTGCGTGTGGAGTCTGACTGATAAGAGTAAACTTGTGGAGGACCTACCTCTGTGGCATAGAGATAAAATACTGTTTACTCTTCAGGCAACTTGAGACTGATCAGCAGCTTGGGTCATGTAGGAGCCACCTGGGGATCATGGGAGTGAACAGCCACAGTTGGTTCACATATCCTGATCTTGGGGAGGGGCGCTTCGCCCACATTTGCTGTCACCTAACAGAAGCACTAGAAGGTTTCGCCAGTGAAATCCACGAGCACTTGTAAGTCAGAGGGCACAATTGTGGAGCTTGGTAAGCTGCTGATAGGGAGGGGAATGCTCCAGTTAAAGAAGGGGTAGATTGTCCTACAGGACCAACAAGCTGACCTGCTCTTTACCACCTGATTTACGTTGCTGGGGAACAGTTGGACCAATAGGGCTTCTGAAACAGGAACAAATGGGATAAAAAGCTCTCACCTAATCTAGGAATGCCCATCCACCATCTCTGCCAAATAAATGGTATAATTAGGTGTTGGCCCTGGAGCCATAGGGCAATGTCCTGTGAACAGAGAAGAAAAAAGAGGAAAACAAACAAACTGGTGTCAGTTAGATTTAGTGTGGAGTAGTAGTGGAAGTTGATTGAGCTAGTGGACCATGACGAGTTCATACAGCTGATGAGGAGGTGTAGCACAAGGGATTGAATTACTGGCTGGGGTCTTAACTTATGCACTTCACTGGTGAAACCTTCTAGTGCTGCTGTTAGGTGATAGCAAATGTGGGCGTATGCGGCCCCCCTTCCCCAAGATCAGGATATGTGAACCAACTGTGGCTGTTCACTCCTATGATCCCCAGGTGGCTCCTACATGACCCAAGCTGCTGATCAGTCTCAAGTTGCCTGAAGAGTAAGCAGTATTTTATCTCTATGCCACAGAGGTATGTCCTCCACAAGTTTACTCTTATCAGTCAGACTCCCACATGTACAACCTCCTCCTCCTATTCTACTCTTTCATTCTCTCCTCCCACCCTGCTCCTCTCTTAACATTTCAGAAGGCAAGTAGACAGTTATCAGTCAACTAATACTTGTCTTAATAGTAAATGTTAACCCTTGTTATTCCCACTCCATTACTGGATGATGTTTCTCCTCACATCTGATGTCCAGGACAGCGTTATTTTAGCCAGCAGTGATCATGATGCTGTGTACTTAGCCAGCAGTGATCATGATGCTGTGTACTTAGCCAGCAGTGATCATGATGCTGTGTACTTAGCCAGCAGTGATCATGATGCTGTGTACTTAGCCAGCAGTGATCATGATGCTGTGTACTTAGCCAGCAGTGGTCATGATGCTGTGTACTTAGCCAGCAGTGGTCATGATGCTGTGTTCTTAGCCAGCAGTGGTCATGATGCTGTGTACTTAGCCAGCAGTGATCATGATGCTCTGTACTTACAACAGAATGTAAGGGCTGAAGCCAAAAACAATTGCATGACATTTTCGGTTATGTAATATGCTAAACAGGAGCACAGGATCAGTGATAAGTTAGGGAGCAGTTGGTAACCTGAGGAGGTGACCAAGCTGTCAGGATGGGTCATGAATGGAATACACAGGGATATGAAATAGGGATGAGACAAAAGTTTTAAAAAGGAACAGATCTATGTTGCTACATAAGAATTTATGCCTAGCAGATTAGGGTATAAGTGAAGACATACAAAGGGATGGAAGAGGCAGAATCACAGGTGTCATGCAAAAGGACAGCACTGTTTGAACTCCTTCACCCACACGTGGTAAAGCAAACACCCATTCTGTAGACTTAAACCTACACTGTTACATCAGCAGCACCAAATGGCATGACAGATACCTAAACCCAGTGTATCCCTATTTTTGGAGTCGGCTGCATTTATCTAACAAGCAAAGCACTTTCCTAGAAACCATTAAAACCAGTCTGGATGACTGGATGGGTGACCACAAATTTTCAAGAGGGATGTGTGGAGAAAGTATACTTAATGGGGCCCACTGCTAGTCCCGAACTAGTACTGGGTGATGTGGCTGAGCTTCTTGATGTCCTCCATTGGCCATAGGCTTAGTGAGAACCAAGAACCTAAAGCACAAGCTGTGACCAATACTAGCAGTGAAAGAGAACTCTAAAACAATAGCTCTCAGTCATAGTAAGACAGTACAGCTATAATCCTCTCTGATGTACTTGTAAACACATGAAAAAGAGCATTCACAAGCCAAGAACACCCGTGTGTATCACTGCAGGAAACCAGATTGAAGCTTGCGTGTGAAACATTGCAACAGCTAGCAAACAAACAAGCATTATAACAAACAGTTTGAAGATGAAGCGACTCAACTACAATGTCACTCTGAAGCACAATGCAAAGTATATGGGATTTCAAACGAGAATGGCTGGCTCTGGAATGAAGACATTATATATAAAAAGAATAAATCAAAGAAATAGTCATACTGTTACAACCTCAGCTGGTTTGGTCAATATGCAACATATCATAGCTGCAGCTGATAGGTGGTAAATTCAAGTCAAGGCTGAATTAGCAAAACTTCCATATTACTTACAGAGGTATGCCTGACAACAATAAAATAAAAGATCATGAGTCTAGCTTACATACTAATGTCACATAAAAGCTAATTCGCTTACAATATGGCATTTGTACTTTACCTGAAACAGCCAACAAATACATACATCTCACAACTGTATACATATATAGCTTACATAGCAATGTAACATGAAAGCTATTTTGCTTACAATGTGGCATTTCTACTGTACCTGAAGCATCTAACAAATACATACAGCTCACAACTATATACGTATATAGCTTACATACTAATGTCACATAAAAGCTAATTCACTTACAACATAGCATTTGTACTTTACCTGAAACAGCCAACAAATACATACAGCTCACAACTGTATACGTATATAGCTTACATACTAATGTCACTTAAAAGCTAATTCAAAAAACAAGTAATCTCCGTGGTATCCCTGAAGTCTCAAAACAACCCACTAAACAAGTGTAGTGGGTCCAAAAACAAAACAGTGTAAGAACCTTCTCTGTGTGGAAGATTTTCAGTCCATATGTCTCTAGTTTGTTTGTGTCTTTCGGCTTTTCCCGGTTAGGGGTCGCCACAGCGGAACTCCAGTCCGCTAATGATTGGTAGTTGATTTTAAATGCCGAGCTACCAGCCCTGACGCACAACCTTCAACGAAGGTAGGCCCATTTTCATGTCTCCACGCAGAAGATGCTCTAGCTGAGAATCGACGGACAGCTCAGGTGAGGTGACACTGCACCGCAGCACCACCAGGGGTTATATCTCTAGTTAATCACTGTATATTAATCAGATCAGACAATAGTGAGAGTAGGGGAACAAATTGACCTCACTAGATCTGGATGTGAATCCCTTCATGATCAGGTGGGCAATGTAGAAGGTCTTTCTAACCACTTTAGCAATGTGAGTGTCAAAGAAAGGCCACTGTCAACCTGGGTCCCCAGGTCCCTGATAACCTCTTCTGTGCTTAGTGGATTGCCACCTATATGGTAGCTTGGGGTTACCTTGTTTCCCGAAGGGTATGACTATACATTTTTGGCGTTTAACTTCAGGCCATGGCTCTGGCACCAGCTATCTGTTTCCGTGAGTCCCTTCTGAAGGATATCCGTGTCCGATGCACTTTCCACTATGGCGTTTGCAGTCTCTGCAAACTTTGTCAGCCAAAGTCCTCCCATGTTGGCCTGTACTTCTGAGAAGTAGATGCCAAACAATAGGGGCCAAGGACCGAGCCCTGTGGGACACCACTTGTGACCGGCTTGGAGTCTGACACAGCCAGCAACTCTAACCCTGTGGGTTCTGTCCTTAAGCCAGTTTGCAACCCATCTTGTGACATATGGGTTTACATTTAAGCTGGTAAGTTTTTCTACAATACCGAGTGGGGTATTGTGTCTTTGCAAGGTCAAGGTAGGCTGTATGGACTGCCTTTCTCATCAATGGCCTTGGTGACTTTTAAGAAGTCACCAAGTTCAAAAGGCATGATCTTCCCTTGACAAAGCCAAACTGGGTCGGGTCCAATGTCTGCAAGTCCTATATCTTTGTTTATGAGCTCCATTATGATCCTCCATAGCTTTGCAGACTAGACTTGTTAAGCTTATACCAGGGTCCGGACCTTTGTGGAGTGGGACCACAGTTGCCGCCACTCCTTGGGCGTATCCTGTGGTAAGGCTGAGATTAAACAGCTGCCTTATGTGCGGGTTTAATTCCTCATTTAGTGTAGCACACAGCCGGGGACACCATCCGGTCCCATTGATGCTGTGTTTAGCTTTAGAGAGCAGCTTTCACCGCATTTGAGATGTCGGGAGGCTACACTCGCTGGGATAGTTATCTCTCCTTTAGGGGAGAGGGTGAAGTTTGCACTGAACCTGTCTGCCAGTATGTTGGCAATGTCTGTGGGTTCAGTGATTTTTGTATCATTTTGGACTAATTCTGAGCATATCTGGGAGTTTCCACCCAGGTTCCTAACATAGCTGAAAAAGGCCTTATGATTGTCCTTTGAATCCATGGCAATTTTTCTCTCAAAATTGGCCTTAGTTGATTTTATGAGTGCTCGATTTTTTACTAATAATGATCAGGGGTGACTTCCCTTTTATGGATTTTGTTCTATCATGTAATAGCTTTCTCCTCTTATTGTAAAGTTTGTTAATGGCTGGGGTCCACCAGACTGGCGTGCCCTTGTGGAAAGAGTCTTGGTTTTATTTGGGATTGCCTGATCCATGCAGTCCTGGAGGTGTTCATAGAAGGCATTTGTAAGGGCAGTTGGGTTGTGGTTTCTGCTCAGGGGCCTTGAAGGATACCACACCAGTCTTGAGTAGTGTGAAGTTTGCTTTAGAGAAGTTCTTCACTATGGTCTTTTGTTTGGGGTGGGGCGGATGTGGATTTCCAGTGAGATTAGTTTATGATCAGATCTCACCAATGAGGATATACTTCGGTGTGGAGCATTTGTCCCCATGTTTGTGACAATGAGATCTAGTATATTTTCTCCTCTGGAACAGTGACTAGCTGTTCCATGGCATTTAAAACTCCAGGAACCGTTGGGCTAGAAAGTTAGGGCTTGAGTAATGTTCCCAGTCTATATTGGGTAGTTGAAGTCACCCAATATGATGGTGTTTGGAGATACATTTATACCCTCCAGTGTCTTCAGGAAGGCTGTGTGGGGTTCCTGAGTTTGAGAGGGTGGCCTGTACATGCTACAATTTGTAGAGCAGTTTTGCCTATTAGTTGCACCTGGATGGTTTCGCTTCATGCACCAACCTGGAGGTGTGGTATCCTTTATGAATATGGATACACCTCCTTTTGTGTCCGGGTTTTCGGGCATGATATGAGGTAAAACCTAATAGTGCCGGGGTGCTCTCAGGAGCCTTGAACCAGGTTTCAGTTACAGCACAGACATCGATGTTCTCCATACTGAGAAGGGCCTCGAGCGTGCATTTTGAGATTTAGACTTCTGGCATTGAGCAGCATTACCCTCATTTCTTCCCATTTTGTTTTCTAGGGTGGTAGGTTTAGAATTTGAGCCTTGCCTAAAAAGGCACTATGGGTGGCAAGAGCCTTAGCCAATATCCGGAATCCCAGGGTGACAGGTGCAAGCCTCGGTGGCTTGTCAAGCATGTCATCCCAGGCAGACAGACACTGGATCCCCTTTGAATGACACCAGACATTAAGCCAATTGTTAAAGCTGATCATCTTGTCTCTATATTGTGGCATCATTCTTGGTGAAGGAAGGATACTGCTCAGGGTTAGGGTCATACCTGCCTGGGCTACATAATCAGAGAGCTCCTCTATGTCTCTTTTCATGAGTCCAGGGAGGTCGTCTCAGGTCGTTCACACCAGCATGGACAATGACTGTGTCATATTTGTACTTGCGTGGAGTGACCAGTGCTTGTGTTATGTGGCGGATTCTGCCCGAGGCAGCTTACTTACCCTCTCCTTGTTCAGCCTGGTGAGTGGGACAGTGTGTCTGACTATGGAGTCACCTATGACAAGTATGTTTGGTGTTGTATTTGGCCTTAAGGGCTGTGACTGCTTTACTGCTTTTGTGGTTTATGTAAAAAAAAAAAAAAAAAAAAAAAAAAAAAAAAAAAAAAAAAAAAAAGTCAAAACAAAACAAAACAAAAATAATAATAGAAAATAATAATTGTACAGCATTACTAAGTATTAAAGTAATCCACACAAGGCAGGTAGTCTGTTTGTAACATAACATAAAAAAGCATTATAACAAACAGTCTGGAAGCACAATTACCAGCAAAGTATATGGGATTTCAAGCGAGAATGGCTGGCTCTGGAATGAAGACATTATATATAAAAGAATAAATCAAAGAAATAGTCATACTGTTACAACCTCAGCTGGTTTTGGTCAATATGCAACATATCATAGCTGCAGCTGATAGGTGGTAAATTCAAGTCAAGGCTGAATTAGCAAAACTTCCATATTACTTACAGAGGTATGCCTGACAACAATAAAATAAAAGATCATGAGTCTAGCTTACATACTAATGTCACATAAAAGCTAATTAACACAATATGGCATTTGTACTTTACCAAACAATAACAAATACATACATCTCACAACTGTATACATATATAACTTACATAGCAATGTAACATGAAAGCTATTTTGCTTACAATGTGGCATTTCTACTGTACCTGAAGCATCTAACAAATACATACAGCTCACAACTATATACGTATATAGCTTACATACTAATGTCACATAAAAGCTAATTCACTTACAACATAGCATTTGTACTTTACCTGAAACAGCCAACAAATACATACAGCTCACAACTGTATCATTATATAGCTTACATACTAATGTCACTTAAAAGCTAATTCAAAAAACAAGTAATCTCCGTGGTATCCCTGAAGTCTCAAAACAACCCACTAAACAAGTGTAGTAGGTCCAAAAACAAAACAGTGTAAGAACCTTCTCTGTGTGGAAGATTTTCAGTCCATATGTCTCTAGTTTGTTTGTGTCTTTCGGCTTTTCCCGGTTAGGGGTCGCCACAGCGGAACTCCAGTCCGCTAATGATTGGTAGTTGATTTTTACGTGCCGAGTTACCAGCCCTGATGCACAGCCTTCAACGAAGGTAGGCCCATTTCCGCATGTCTCCACGCAGAAGATGCTCTAGCTGAGAATCGAACCGGACAGCGTCTTACGGTGAGGTGACAACGCTACCGCAGCACCACCACCGCGGGTATATATCTCTAGTTAATCACTGTATATTAATCAGATCAGACAATAGTAGTAGAAGTAGCGAACTTAAACTTGTCTTAAGTCAAAACAAAACAAAACAAAAAATAATAATAGAAAATATATAATTGTACAGCATTACTAAGTATTCGAAAGTAATCCACACAAGGCAGGTAGTCTGTTTCCAGTCGAAAATCCTTTATTAAGTACACAGACAAGCGATCCAAGTAAAACAAAAATAGAGTAATAATTTCTTCACAAGCTTTCTAAATATATATATACTTTTTATCAGGCATAGGAGTAGTTTATTGTGCTGTAAAACAAAGTGTTATTGGTACACATGTTAATTTCACATCCCTTCCCCCATCAGTGTGACATTCGAGCTGGTCCTGCCCTACTTAGTAGCTATCATAATAATATAACCCTTATGTACTTTAAATAAAATTTATAATGATGTGGTACCTCTTATTTAACCAGATTATTAAGTAGATTATTAAGTCTGTGATTTTATCCAAGACAATATACTACATGGCTGGAAATATATCCACCTTAGTTCATTTGGCAATCAAAAAATATATATAAATATATTTACATATATACATTTTGCATGTAAAAATCAATTTCTATTTTCATAACCTATTGTTAACAAAGATTGCTTTCGTCCTTCTAGACTTCTTCAGGTCTGTGTACAAGAACCCTAAAACTATCTATAAAAATATATATAATTGTATAATTAGTTAGTATTGTTATTACTGTTATTACATGTCATTTTGAATAAAGTAAAAAAAAGTGGAAAAAAGAACCAGAAAAAAATGTACGTATGATGATGGAAACAAAATATACACTTAAATTACAACTGATTTAAAATGGTATTTAAAACCAGCTGGTAGAATAAAATAAAATACAATTAGTCATGTAAACAATAGGTTATGAAAATAGAAACTGATTTTTACATGCAAAATGTATATGTATATATATTTATATACATTTTTTGATTGCCAGATGAACTAAGAGTTGATATATTTCCAGCCACTGTCTTGGATAAAATCACAGACTTAATAATCTACTTAATAATCTGGTTAAGTAAGAGGTACCACATCATTATAAATTTTATTTAAAGTACATAAGGGTTATATATTATTATGACAGCTACTAAGTAGGGCAGGACCAGCTCGAATGTCACACTGATGGGGGAAGGGATGTAAATTTAGCATGTGTACCAATAACACTTTGTTTTACAGCACAATAAACCACTCCCATGCCTGATAAAAAAATATATATACATATATATATATATATATATATATATATATATATATATATATATAGAAAACAAGCTTGTGAGGAAATTATTACTCTATTTTTGTTTTACTTGGATCGCTTGTCTGTGTACTTAATAAAGGATTTTCGACTGGAAACAGCCTGCCTTGCTTGGATTACTTTCAAATACTTAGTAATGCTGTACAATTATATATTTTCTATTATTATTTTTTGTTTTGTTTTGTTTTGACTTAAGATGAGTTTAAGCTTGCTACTTCTACTACTATTGTCTGATCTGATCAATATACAGTGATTAACTAGAGGTATATGGACTGAAAATCTTCCACACAGAGGAGTTTCTTACACTGTTTTGTTGTAAAAGCTAATTCACTTACAGCATAGCATTTGTACTTTACCTGAAATAGACAACAAATACATACAGCTCATCACAACTGTATACACTGTATGGTGATTTGAAAAGGCAGCTACAAATGCACTATGGCATACATTTCCAAGTTCCACTTCAGAATGCCCCATCTTATATACCAGGTTTTATGCCTGACATGCAAGGCATCTTTGAATCCTGCTCTGATGTCCCTTTTGCATATCTACAGAACTAACAGCACCAGAACTAATAGATCTAAGGATTTAAAGTTTTACTTGTGGTTTAAATAGGACATATTGGAGGAACAGGTATTTATCCCAAAGAATCCCCATTCTCTGGAACAGGCTTCCCAGCCTTGTGAAACCGAGCCATTCCCTAACTCTTTTCCAGCACAGTCTGGACCAGTTAATGTGAAATTGGAAATTCACCCCGATCTGACACTTGTGTCTCTGATTGACAGATGTAGCCATTAAATCATGCCCTAACTAATGTATACCTCTTAAAATAACCTCTAAGGCACACCTTGAGTAGCATCTTACCCTCACCAAGAATGATGCCACAATATGAAGACAAGATAATCAATTTCAACAATTGGCTTAAGTATTGGTGTCATTCAAAGGGGATCCAATGCCTGTCAGCCTGGGATGACATGCTCGACAAGGCACGATGCTTCACTAGGGACGGCTTGCACCTGTCACCCCTGGGCTTTCAGATATTGGCAAAGGCTCTTGTTACCCCCATAGTGCCTTTTTTAGGCAAGGCTCAAAAGACAAACCCACCTCCATAGGTATTACAAGTGATAAGAAACTAAGAGTAATGCTACTCAACGCCAGAAGTCTAAACCTCAAGATGCACGTACTCAAAACTTTCCTTAGCATGGAGAACATCGATATCTGTGCAGTAACAGAAACCTGGTTCAAGGCTCCCAAGAGCACCCCAGCACTACCAGGTTATACCTCATACCATGCTTTTCCAAAACTTGGACCGAACCACAAAGGAGGGGAGTATCAATATTCGTCAAAGATACCCACACCTCCAGGTTGGTGGCACAGCATGAAGCATCAGAGACTATCCATGTGCAACTAACAGTGGGTAAAACTGCCTTCCAGTTTATAGCCTGCTACAGACCACCCTCCCAAACCCAGGAACCCCACTCGGCCTTCCTGAGAACACTGGAAAATATGAAAGTCTCTCCAAACACCATTATATTGGGACTTCAACTACCCAAACATAGACTGGGAGCATTACTCTAGCTCCAACACCTAGCCCAAATGTTCCTAGAATTTATAAACTCAAATGCTATGGAACAACGTGTTGCCACTCCCACAAGAGGGAAAGCATACTGGACCTGATCATCACCAACATGGGGACTCTGTGCTCCAGACCAGAAGTGTATCCCTCACTGGTAAGATCAGACCATAAACTAATCTCACTGGATATTCACATCCCAACTCCACCCCTTCCTGAAAACCACAGTGAAAAACTTCTCTAAAGCAAATTTCACACTCCTCAAAACTGAGGTGGAATCCTTCAAAGCCCCGGCCTGTGGAAAATACGCCCAGACCGCAGAATCCTTTATAAACGCATTCTATGAACACCTTCAGGAATGCATGGATCATGCAATCCCAAATAAAACCAAGACCCAATCCTCCAAAGGCAGACGTCCTGTCTGGTGGACCCCAGCCATAAACAAACTATACAATAGAAGGAGGAAGCTACTACATGATAGAGCAAAATCCCAAAGGGAAGGCATCTCTGATCAGTATTAGCAAAAAACTATGGGCACTCATAAAGTCGTCTATGGCCAGCTTCAAGAGAAAAATTGCACAGGACACTAAGGATAATCACAAGGCTTTCTTTAGTTATGTTAGGAACTTGGGTGGGAATTCCCAGATATGCTCAGAATTAGTCCAAAATGACAAAACATACACCAAACCAGACATTGCCAACATCCTAGCTGACAAGTTCAGCAAACTTCTCCCTCCTCCCCACCAAAAGGGCAAATATCTATCCCAGCAGAGTGCTGCCCCCCTGACATCTCAGATGCTCAGGTAAGAGCTGCCCCCTCCAAAGCAAAAATACAGCATCAATGGGACCAGACAGTGTCCCGGCTCGTCCTACATGAACTCCAAGAAGAGCTAAACCCAAACATAAAACTACTGTTCAATCTCAGCCTTACTACAGGATATGTACCCAAAGAGTGGCATACAGCAACAGTGGTCCCTCTCCACAAAGGTGGTGCCTCAACAGATCCTGGAAACTATCGCCCCATAAGCCTGACTAGCTTGGTCTGCAAAGCTATGGAAAGGATCATCATGGACCTCATAAATAAAGATATTGGGGACCTACAGACACTGGATCCTGCTCAGTTCGGCTTTGTTAAGGGCAGATCCTGCCTCTTAAACCTGGTTGGTTTCTTTGAAACAGTCACCAAGGCCATTGATGAGGGGAAGGTGGTCCACACAGCCTACCTGGACCTCGCAAAAGCCTTTGATACAATACCCCACTCGGGCATTTTAGATAAGCTCACCAGCTTAAATATAAACCCCTATGCCACTAGATGGGTTGCAAACTGGCTCAAGGACAGAACCCACATGGTTAGAATTGCTGGAGCCATGTCAGACTCCAAACCAGTTACAAGTGGCATCCCACAAGGCTCAGTCCTGGGACCTCTCTTGTTTGGTATATATTTCTCGGAGGTACAGGCCAACACGGAAGGACTGTGGCTGACCAAGTTCGCAGATGACTGCAAACTGGGCGCCATAATCGACTCTCCAGCTGACACAAGCATCCTCCAAAAGGGCCTCATAGAAACAGACAACTGGTGCCAGAGCCATGGCCTCAAGCTAAATGCCAAAAAGTGTGTAGTCATCCCCTTTGGCAAAAACAAAGTGTCCACAAGTTACTACATAGGTGGTAATCCATTAAGTACAGAAGAAGTAATTAGGGACCTGGGTACCCAAGGTGATAGCAATCTCTCATTTGACAACCACGTGGCCAAAGTGGTTAGAAAAACATTTTATATAGCCCACCTAATCATGAAGGGATTCACATCTAGATCAGGGGAGGTCATCGTGCCTCTTTACTCATCTGTCATCAGGCCCATAATTGAGTACAATGCCCCTTTTGGGATGTACCTTACCAGACACCTGCAACAACTGGAAAGACCCCAAAAGTACCTCACCAAGAGGATCAAAGGGCTCAAACAGATGCCATATGCTGCCCGTTTAAAGAAACTCCAGCTCTATTCAGTGGCATACCGCCTGCTCAGAGGCGATCTGTGCCTGACGTATAAAGCCATGTCCAACCCGGAATTAATGGACATGCTGCACCTCAGAAAATCCAAATCCCATTGAGCTACGTGCTTGAGAGACTTGAACCTCAGCATTGAAATAAATAGGACATGCTGGAGGGACAGATTCAAAACCCAGAGGCTCCCTTCACTCTGGAATAAAATCCCAGTCCAGGTTAGGCAGAGTCCCTCATTGACTCTCTTCAAGAGGAATCTTGATGAGTGGATGGGAGATCGTAGGTTTACCCCGGGTATCACTTCTGTGTCACTGTTAGACAGAGGCACAGTATACTAACCTCGAAAAAGGGCATAGCAAAATTAATTTAAAATGGGTGGCGAAAGCCAAACACACTCTGGCTAGGCTTATAAATGCCCTAGGGCAGATAGCCTAGTATGAACCTATGAACCTATAACTTGTGGGATCCATTTAGGTTGCATAGCTAATAAATAAATAATAAATACACTTCCAGAAATAGTTATAAGTCGAGTAGTTTGTGAGCATTCCAATTTTAAAGGATAGGCCGTAGATTATTGTTATTGTTATTATTATTATTATTATTGTTATTATTATTATTAATGTAGTGCATGGAGTGCTCCAATGTTGGGGAAAAAGGCAACTAACTGAGCACTACTCTAAAGAGAGACTTGATATCAACAGTGCTTTGAAAGGTGCTTAACAATTGTTAAGCACCTTTCAAAGCTCTGCTAATATTAGGTCTACCACTGGGCACTGAGTATTGCCAGTACTCGCTAAGGGTTTTAACTAGCTTAAAAAAAGCCAGTAAAACACTTTTTTTCTGTAAGTAGTAGTATATGGATCAAATAATGCACCACGCACTAAAAAGAATTATAGTCTAGTCTGTGATTATAACACTCCATTATGTGTTCTTGACATGGATACCAAGATTTACCTTTCAAGCTTCACCCTTAAAGTGAATGTGAGCCCATAATAACATGGTTACAATCAGATACCCAATCATATACCTCCGTATTATTATTATTATTAAGCATTATGAGGAAGTTCCAACAGTTTTATGTGACTTTTATGGAAGGACACTGACCGTAACAAGGTATGAGAATTAAAAGGAAAGGGGACTCCAGTGGTTCAGAGCAGGTGTAGGAAGTGATTGAAAGCCCATGAAGTAAGAAAGGGATAATATAAGATGGGAATGTAGAATAGGGTTTTGATATTTTTAATGCTGTTTTTGGCTATCCAGTCCACAAACAACAATCAAGCTCATCTCCACTGATTCATTTGTCCAACACTTCCTGGCATCAGAGGATATTGAGATTGGGAAGCAAGAACAGGGAACTGTGATGAGTCAGAAGCTTTTATCAAGTTTAATGTTTAGATGAGCTTACTTTGGAGCAGCATGGTCTATTAGGTGCTGTCTGCAACACCTCACAATAATGGTGGTAGGAACAGAGTAGTTAAATGTCTATGATATGTTGATACATTACTTGTGTTTTAACACATTTTTTGACAACCCAGCAAAACCTGTAACAGTTAGGGACTATTCTAAAAAAACTACATCATATTAAAAGACAGTTTGTCAAAATTCAGTGCCTCTACCAACTCCAAGTTCACAGCAACCTGTGCAGAATTCTTCACAGAGACCCAGCACAACCACGTAAATGGCTGCAAAGAGGCTGCTGTACCTACCAAAAATAAGCCCAAATCAAATCCCAAAAACAAACCACACTAGTGGAATCCTAACCTTAACAGCATATATAACAAAAGGAAAAAAAAAAGTCATGGCCAAAATCAGAAAGATCAGCTCTCATAATGGCAAGAGCTCACTAACTGAACTTAACAGGAAACTAAAAGGACTAATTCAGTGCAACAAAGCCAGTTAAGAGGTCATGATAATCTCTAAGGTTAGGGGCAACCACAAGGGCTACAACAGGTATGTCCCAAATCTTAAGGGTAACACACAGCAGTGTGCTGAACTGGTGGCAAGTGGTACCATCTTTACTGAGCAGAGTGACATAGACAATCTGCTCTCTGACAAATTCAGCTATAACTTCATCCTCCACTCTCCCTCTGTCTCCCCCATGAAATCCCTAGTAGTAGTAACCCTTCCCCCCAACTGTTAGCAGGGAGTAGGACATGGTGGCACTCACTAATGCCAAAAACACACCCTCGATGGGCCTAGACAGTATGCCAGGTTGCCTCCTAAATAGCTTGAAACATGACCTATCAGGACCACTTGAGTTGCTTTTCAACTACAGCTTCAAAACAGGCTACTTACCTCATGAAGGAAGAACTGCAAGTGTTATCCTTCTTCGCAAACGAGGACCATCAACCAGCCCCGTAAATTACAGACACATTAGCTTGACTAGTCTAATATGCAAAACCATGGAACGAATTATCATGGAAATGATCAGCAAAGCCATTGGCAACCCACAGATATTGGAACCATCCTAGTTTGGTTTTGTCAGAGGAAGGTCATGCCTTCTTAACCAGGTAGATTTCTTTGAAAGAGTCTCAAAGGCAATGGATAAGGGGAACATGGTGCATACCAACTGCCTAGACCTGTCTAATGCATTAGACACCATACCCCACTCAGATATTGTTGACAAACATACCAAATGAGGCATAAATCCGTACATAATGTGCTGGGTTGCCAACTGTCTTACAGATAGGACTCAAGAAGTCAGGATTGGTGAAACCACCTCCACCAAGAGACCTGCCATCTGCAGAGTAGATCAGGGCGTAGTGCTGGACCTGCACCTATTTGGCATCTACTTCTCGGAAGCCAAGGCTAAGGTCATGGGCCTCCGGCTCACCAGGTTTGCAGATTCCCCCATGACACTAACATCCTGCAAGAGGGTCTCACACAAATAAATGACTGGTGACAAAACCACGGATTACAACTCAATGAATTACTCAATGGATAAGACACCCCTAAGAGTTGAATCAGTAGTTAGGGATCTAGGAACATATGTAGACAGTAATCTGGCCTTTGACCAATATTTAATAAAATCATTCTATGTCACCCAACTTATAAGTAAGGGTATGGCATCCAAGTCCAAGGAAGTCATAGTACCACTTTATTCAGCCCTTTTCAGATACACCATTTAGTGTCTTTGGCATGTACGTGAACCAGCATATGCAGCAATTGGAATGCCTATAGAGGATGCTCATCAGAAGAATCCAGGGTATTAGCACATTGTCCTATACAGATTGTCTTAAAGCCCTATCTCTCTACTGTGTCTCCTACACATTACTGAGAGGCGAGTTATGCCTGGCATATAAGGCAACCTTAGATCCAGCCCATATGGACCTTTTACACACCCACAAAATGAATAGCACCAGAAACACTAGATCCAAGGATATGAACTTTGCTTGCAATATAAATACAACATGTTGGTTATACAGATATGTGTCTCAAAGGATCCCCATACTGTGAAATAGGCTTCCCATCCATATGAAGCAGAATCCATCCCTAACCCTGTTCAACCATAACCTTGAGCCTGGTCTGGCCCCCATGTCTCTGATAGACAGAGGCTGAGAGTAAATATTCCCTAGCTAATATATCCCCTCCATTAAACCTTTAGGAACCTCCTAACTTACGTGCCCCTCCAAACAGATGCCCATGTTACATGGATACACAATTGGATTAGGTTATATGGTTAGACTTATAAAGACCCTCATAGTCGTTAGCCTAGTATATACCTATGAACTAATTGTGCTTTGAACAAAATGTAAGTAATTACATAAACATATTTTGTTTTTTTAATGTATGGTAAGAATATATTGCAGATGATTTACCTTCAGTTGGTCGACTAAAGTGAATGTCGACATCCTAAAGGTATAGCACTCTACGTCAAAAATGCAAATGTCATCTTCCTAGTACACATGCTGGTACATGCAAATATTACTTCAAAAAAAAAAAAAAAAAACATAAACAACATTCTGACATATGGGGGGCTGCACCACTTACATACATACTTACTCCAAGATCACATGATCTGTGGGTAAAGGGAATATTCCCCTATGTAACGATTGTTGATCTCACACACCTGTCGACCATCTGTATAGTCAACCAAATATGGTCGATTAAACAGATGTTAACCAAACCAACATAACCTGTCGTGGATACCTCATTTGAAACTATGTTAAAGTGCCTTGCAACAAAAAATCATTTACCTTGACAGCATAACATGTGGTATACAAGGTGGTGAACAATAAATTTGCCCCATCAGCAAATGTTTTCAAACACTGGTTTTGTTAGAGCAAACTTTTTAAAATACTGCTTTACCTAGAATCAAGACACTGATGATAAGAAGCAAACCTCAGCCATAGTAACAGCAGTCAATGTATACTATAATTTAAAGAATACACTGCCAGGCATGCAGAAAGATACAGCCATTAAAGTCTGTGGATGCACCTCATGTTACCCCTAAGTTTCTGTCACTGATGGATGTGCTAAATATATTTGGCCATGGTTTAATAAAAGTTATTTGAAGCTTTTTATTAACAAGTGTCTCAAATAAATAAGACGTGAAAGTGATACAAGCTTATTCTGGCACTTAAATCACCTGATGCCATGATGCACCTATGAATGTGAACAAAACAATTTAAATCCAGGAAGCCAGCAGGTGAAAGGGAGTTAGGGTGAGGTAGTAGATTGGGGCCAGCTAGCATCCCCACTGTACTGTCCAAATTGGACCTTACAATTGCTAAGGTCAGCCCTGGAACCCACCATTCTTAAATAACTGTACACGATAATTAAACTACCTTGCTTGCAGAAAATCTTAACATTTTCTGAAGACAGCTACCTCTTAAGAAAAAGGAAAAAATGTGGTGCACATTACTGAAGTTATCACATGCTGCTAACCAAATAAGGAAATAATATGGTACCATCTCAAAACTTTTAGTTATGTACTCACCATAACTTCAGATGTTTGGGATCCATCTCGCCTACATTCTGAATGATGGGTTCGGAGCCGATACCTCGGCTCCGACTCGGCACGCTTATGCTATAGAGCGAGGCCTCTTATTGGCTGAGCTTTCTTTATCCCAGGATGCACCACCACTAATCCCCCAGATCTTGTTTGTCCGCATTCATGCACACATGCACAGCTTGTTTATATAACATTGTTAGATGTTTCAAGATGAAACAACAGGATTCGGACCTTCTGATATCCTCTGATCTCCAAGGAAGGGGGAAGGAGGGTGGGCTATTAGGAATGGGCGAGATGGATCCCAAACATCTGAAGTTATGGTGAGTACATAACTAAAAGATGTTATGTGATCCGATCTCGCCTACATTCTGAATGATGGGACAGCGTCCCTAGCACCTAAATCCCGGGTGGCTTATTAGAAAACACTCCTGAGCACTGTGGAACCAAATGAAGCTCGTCCTCTAGATGCCACATCTAATTTGTAGTGAGAAATGAAAGTATGCGGGGAAGACCATGTAGCCGCAGCACAAATGTCACCAATAGCAAGCTTAGAATGAAATGCTACCGAAGTAGCCATAGCCCTTGTAGAATGAGCCTTGACAGAGGTGGAAAGCTCGTTAGAAAAATATAAGCTTGAGTAATACAGTCCCTGATCCATTTGGCAATAGTGACCTTTGTGACTGCGTTGCCCAATTTGTTTTCTGCAAAGGACACAAACAACTGATCTGTATTCCTTGACTGTTTGGTCCTATCCAAATAAAAACATAACTGCCTATGGACATCTAGTGTGTGGAAAATAAATTCCGCTTCATTGGAGTATTTTGGGAAAAACACTGGGAGCTCTAATGACTGTTGTAAGCATAAAGTAGAGCAGACTTTAGGAACAAAAGAAGGATTCGGTCTGAGGGAAACTCTGTCTGGATGAAAACCAAGTACGGAGGTTTTACTGACAAAGCTTGAAGTTCTGAAACCCTTCTGGCTGAAGTAATTGCCACTAGGAAAGCTGTCTTCCATGATAGAAACTTTAAATCACAGGTAGCTGCCGGTTCAAAGGGGGAAGAAGTTAAGGCACGTAATACTATATCCAGATCCCATGGAGGTGCAGGATGAGAAACTGGAGGTCTTAATAGAGCAGCACCTTTCAAGAAGGTCTTACACAACCTGTTGCTCATTAAAGGTGGGTCTATGGATTCATGAAAGTTAGAAATTGCTGCCAATTGTACTTTGATGGTAGAAACAGAAGAGCCTTGGTTGAAAAGAGAGGTTAGGAACTTGAGTACTTCTGCTACGGGAGTTGAAATGGGGTCCAGGCCCGGAGTTGAGCCCATATAGCAAATCTTTTCCATTTGCTAGAATAAAGTTTCTTCGTAGTCGACTTGTGGGCTGAAGACAATATGCACTACCTCTGGGTCTAGTGCATGTCTCCTGACTATGGTTGGAAGAGGAGGAGCCAGGCCGTCAATCTTAATGTGTGTAGGGACTGGTGTAGTAGTCCCGACTGATGAGTCAGTAGGTCTGGGATCTGGTCCAGGAACCATGGACCTTCCAGAGCATGTTTCGAAGATAGGGAAACCAGACTTGACGAGGCCAGTAAGGAGCAATTAAGATCATCTTGCTCCCTAAGAGAGAAGCCTTCTGAATTACCTTGGGTAGTAGCGGAACTGGAGGGAAGGCATAAAGCAGGCCGGTGGGCCAAGGATGGACTAACGCGTCCATAGGGCTCTTCCCCGGAGCCGGGGATAGGGAGAAAAAATCCTTGCACTTCGCATTCAGAGGAGTCGCAAAGAGGTCGCAACAAGGAACTCCCCATTCGCTGAAAATCTGTCTTGTAATAGTTATGTTCAGAGACCACTCGTGAGGAGAGAGAATGGTCCTGCTCAACCTGTCGGCTACGACATTGGATTTGCCCGGTATGTGAGTTGCCACTAGGAAGCGATTGGTTGAGATTGCCCATTCCCAGACCCTCATCGCTTCTCTGCAAAGAGGATAGGATCTGGTCCCTCCCTGCTTGTTCAGGTACCAGACAACTGACATGTTGTCCGTGTGAACAGCAATTACGCCCTGAGGGAGGTAACAGTGAAGGGCTTGAAGGGACAGGAGTACTGCTCTCATCTCTAGGATGTTGATGTGGAGAGGTCTCTTCCGGATGCCATTTGCCCTGGACTGACCTGCCCAGGGAATGCCGCGCCCCACCCCGTCTGGGAGGCGTCCGTGGTCAACATGGCTGCCGGAAGAGGAAGAGCAAAGGGTCGTCCCTGATCCAAATTGGAAGACACTAGCCACCAGCGAAGGTCTCGTCTGCAAGATTCTGTGATCCATATTAGATGATTGAGAGGGAGTTCCTGAAAGGACCATTGAGTTGAGAGAAGCCACTGGAGGATTCTCATGTGTAATCTTGCCAAGGGAACTAGCAGAACTGTGGCAGACATCGATCCCAATAGTTGCAAGACCATTCTGGCTGGGGCTTTGGACTTGGGGAGTAGGGCTCGAACCTGACTTTGTATGATCTGAATTCTGTCTGTAGGTAGATAGACCCGCATCTGGTTTGAATCTATCTCTGCCCCTATGAATTTTATCCTTTGAGATGGCCGTAACACAGACTTTGGCCAATTGAAGGTGATTCCTAGGGAATTGCCCAGTGATGTTGTGGCCTGCAGGCTCTGTAGAAGTAGATGCTTTGAGGTGGCAGTTAGAAGCCAGTCGTCTAGGTACGGAAACACCTGGAATCCTAGACTCCTCAAGTGAGCAGTCACTACTGCCAAGCATTTGGTGAACACCCTGGGGGCTGTGGTGAGACCAAAGGGCAGCACACAAAACTGAAAATGACTGCTTCCTAGGCTGAAGCGCAAGTGTCTCCTGGACGTTTGATGTATTTTGATATGGTAATACGCGTCCTTGAGGTCTATGGAGCACATCCAAACACCTTTCTCCAACAACGGGAGAATGGTTTGTAAAGTGACCATTCAGAACTTGGACTTCTTGACTGAACGGTTTAGGTTGCTTAGGTCCAAAATGGGCCTCAAGTCCCCGGTCTTTTTTGGCACTAAAAGAATCTTGAGTAAGTCCCTAATCCGATCTGGTCTGCGGGGACCGGTTGGATGGCTCCTTTTTGCAGCAGTTTTGAAATTTCTATGGCTGCGGTATCCCGTTGACTGGGTGGCGGGTCCGGGATTCTTTTGGACTGAGGGGGGGGACAACAGAATGGGATGGTGTAACCTCCGGCGATAATTCGAAGCACCCATCGGTCCTGAGTGATCCTTTCCCAGGCCTTTAGGTGCTTCGAAAAACGACCCCCGACTGGCTCCGGAGCAGCACAGCCGGGCAATCCCTCAGGGACTATGAAAAGTTGAGGAGCCACGAAAGGACTCGCGGTCTCCAGTGTTGTGGGGGCCTCTGCCGCCTCTGGGACGGCGTCTTCCTCATGAATTTCCCCCTCCTCTGCCTCTGGAGGGGGAACCTTCCTGCTGAGAGGAGTAAGACTTCTGCGATATCCGGAACCACATCTTCCCTCCTCTTTTAGCCTTGGAATAAGGCCGAAAGGGAGTGGAAAATCGTGCCCCTACGGCAGTCAGAGTCTTACCCTTCTGTTCACAGCGGGTAAGTGTGTCTTTCACCTTGGGCCCAAACAGGGAGGACCCATCAAATGGAGCGTCGGCGAATGAAGACTTGAAGGCCTCCGCAAAATGACACAGGCGAAGCCAGGCTTGCCTCCGTAGCGCAATGCCTGTACCTGCCGCTCTACTCGCCCCCTCGGCCGCATACGAGATGAGCCTCATGGACGAGTTCGAGATGGATGACATCGTAGCCAGCTGAGATCCAACCGTCTGGGCCAGCTCCTCAGGCAGGTTACCTAAGAGGGTATCGGATAGCTCCTTAATCAGATCCCTCTGGAATCTCGTAAAGTGCGTTAGGTAGTTCAGAGACCTCAAAGTAAAGGCCGCTGAACTAAGGGTGCGCTTGCCGCATCGATCCATGCTCCTAGACTCCTTATTAGGAGGATGGACGGACGTAAAGGCTCTGCTACATCCTGCTGTGTAGCAGATGCCACCACCATAGCATCCACAGCCACACCTTTCGTGAGGAACTCTCTATCTGGGGGTGCTGAAAGAAATTTGTTTGGACGAGCGGGCACCGGTTCCACAGAGTCCGGGTGTTCCCACGCCTTGACAGATCAAATCCAAGAGCTCGTCAAGGGCGGAGACACCCAGGAGGCGGAGGGCTGAGCCCAGGCCTTCAGGAACACCGACTCATCAGCAGAGGGAGGTTTGGACTGCCAGCCGCCTCGTTGTTTTAGGGCTTCAAGGATGTCTGCAAAGGAGACATCATCCGAGGACGACTTGGGGGACCCCTCTGCATCATCGAGATCGGTGTCAGATGTCAAAGACTCGTCAGGGGAGTCAACGTGCTTCCTCTTGCACGTTTTCTTCCTGGGAGGTTCATCCGAAGAGGCTTCAGAAGGACCTCCAGGAGGGGGAGAAACCCCAGCGGGGGTAACCTGAGGCCCAGGGGCTCCGCTGTCTGCTGACAGGGGAACTGCCAACGACCCAGTCTCCAAGAGTAGGGAAGGAGCCGGGGAAACTGTGGAGGTGGCCAAAGAAGATTTGGCTAGAGCACTCCTTATAGCCCTGAAGGCGGGACCACCAGAATCCTGAGAAGGTCCCCCCTCCGTGGCCATGACAGTAGACGGTACTCCCGCCGCCGACGCACCAAGAGGAAGACTTGGGACCGAAGGCATCAATCCCGAAGTCTCTCCCCTAGGGCCGAAGGAAGAAGTCCGTGCACTGAACTCCGACCCAGGAGCCGGAGTCGGAGCAAGGGTCGGGTCTGACCCTAACACCTCCACTGGTTCCACCAACACCCGCTCCAACGGTGCCGAAGCTGTTGGAGGAGGAAGAACTGTAAGGGAGTGGACCATCGGCTCCGAAGCCGAATGGGCTGGAGCCGAAACCATCTTTTGGAACACCGGAGACTGGAAGAGTCGAAGGAGTACCCTGTCGATGTCCGAATCAGACATCCTGGAAGATCTCGAGGATACCGATCGGGCCCGAACCGATTTCTCCATCGGCTCCGAAGGGCCTGGGGACCGGCTCCGAAAGGATTCCACTATTATCGGCTCCGAGGAAGCCTTCACCGAAATTTCTCTCGGCTCCGATAAAGACTTCGGCTCCGAGGGGGAAGTGTCTGAGCCGATGACCCTTATCGGCTCCAATATCAGTGGAGCCGATGAGGATGACCCGCCTCTCGATGCTCCAGACCTCGGCTCCGAAACCAGAGGGGTCGAGGTAGGAGGCATCGAGGCAGACCGTTCCGACCTCGGCTCCGAAGTCCATGGAGCCGATGGAGAAGTCTGCTTGCCTTTCTTAGCCGTCGGCTCCGACTGACTGGTCGGAGCCGACGCTTTCCTCTTCTTAGAAGAAGGAGAGGAAGATAAAGCCTCCTCAAAAGAAGGCTTGATTAATCCTCTAAGGATTAATTTGTTTTTCCTCTCCTGGAGGACTCGAGAGGAAAACGCATGGCACACACTGCAGGATTCTTGGAGATGTTTGGCACCAAGACAATAGACGCACGAGGAGTGGTTGTCCGTAATGGACATTTTAAACCCACACCTCGTGCACTTCTTAAAACCGGATGGTTTATGTTCCTTAGACATAGTTGTAAAAACAGAAACAACAGTAAACTTTAAACAGCTTAGGACACAGGTACAGCAAATATGCCAAAAAATATATAAATACTGAAAAGAGAAACTTTTCCCCTTTTTTTTTTTTTTTTTTTACACAGTAAGAAAAAAGAAAGAAAGCAAGGAGGGTCAAGACCCTCTAACTCAAATGGGTACTTGACCCACACACAACCAATAAAGTAGTTAGAACAGGGGAAGGCCCCCCCTGACTGAAAGGAATCTTCTCTGACAGGAAATTTTAAGTAAAAATCAATAAATCACCAAGAAACACACTCATACACAAATAATAGCCGTTAAAACAGCTTTTGGGTTGAAAAAAAGAAAATTTCTGACAGGAAAAGATACTATTAATATAGTACTTAGCCCAGCCAATGTTGAGACCACGTCCAAGCTCTGTAAGCGGCAAACGAGATCTGGGGGATTAGTGGTGGTGCATCCTGGGATAAAGAAAGCTCAGCCAATAAGAGGCCTCGCTCTATAGCATAAGCGTGCCGAGTCGGAGCCGAGGTATCGGCTCCGAACCCATCATTCAGAATGTAGGCGAGATCGGATCACATAACATCTGATGCTCAGATATCCACCAGCATTCCAGAATATCAACAGCTACAAAAAGCACATTCATGTCATAGAGTCAGTACAGTCCTAGGGAGATGTGTGGTGTCAGTATCTGTCCTATTGTATATAATTCCTCAAGAATAAAAGCATTTGTCAAGCATAAAAGAAGAATTGTAAGAAAAACTATATTCAAGTAAATAACAAAATATGGTACAAGCAACTGAACAAATCTTTAAATAACTGACAGGCTTAACATCCTAACTTACACTCCTTTACCACTTTCAAACAACTATGTTTAATGTTTTCATAGAATCATGGAATATACAAGGCATCCAGGCCAGTGACCATTAACACCTTGGCAGTACCCGCCCGTAGACATTACCACCTTTTTCAAGGAGCAGTAGGGAAGTTATACACAGGAATGTATTTGTGGAAACCCATCCAGTTGTCTAACTCCTTTTGAAGAAAGAAAGTGTGGTGCATCCCTTTACTTGGTGTGGAAGTTTATTCTAGAGAAGGGGTAAACATATTGTGACAAATATGTCTCTCCAACTTGTTTTGTTTATTTGCTGAAGCAAACTTAGCTCCCTGGATCTACGGTTAGTGGGACTGTTTGATCAGTGGCGATTTAAGAGATATTGGACTGCTGGATCTCTAATGGCTTGAAAGACAAGGCACAGATTACCATTAAGGAGTCTGTAGAACACCGAATAAAGGTGCAGTGCTTCCAGCTTCTTATGGTAACTCTTGTCTGTTAAGCCTGTGATCTTCGTTGGGAACTACTGGGTTTTCCATTTGCTTGATATACCTAGAAAGATGCATCCCAAAAGGGGCATTGTGTTTGTTATTAAGTCTGATCTTTGCAGAATATAGAGGGTTAAGAACTTCCTTGGGTGTAGATGAAATGCCTTTTGCAAAAAAGATTGCCTGTCTACCCATGTTCCAAGGTCTCTCACCACAATTTTAATTTTGAAGTGGGGTGTTGCCTATGCTCTAAGATGGATGAAGGGATTGTTTACTACATGCAGTGATATTACATTTTTTAACATTTAGTTTTAACCTGTTTTTTGAGCACCAGTTGTTGACATGTGTGAGTTTTATTTGGAGCTAATGAGTATCGGGAGACTTCAGGATGACACCAAGTGTGCCAACATCCACAGTTTTTGTTAGCCTGAGATGCCCCTTTATAATTTGAAGATCTGTGAAGTAGTTGACAAATAGTAGGTGTCCCAGCACAGAGCACTGATGAATACCACCGTCAACCTTCATGTTTTGTGAGGATACAGCTCCTACCTTCACTACATGGGTTCTGTCCCACAACCAGTTTGCTATGGACCTAACTGAATATGTGTGAATTTGGAGCTCATTTGGCTTGCTTATTATCTTATCATGTGGCATGGTGTAAAAGCCTTGCCCAGGTTGAGATATGCTATATAGACAGCATGTCCTTTGTCCATGGCTTGAGTTACTCTCTCAAAGAAGTTGACTAGATTCATTAGATAGGATCTACCCTTAACACATCTGAACTGCTGGGGGGCAGACCTTATAAGACTTTTGATGTCATAGTTAATTAGGTCAGTCGTGATACTTTTCATGGCTTTGCAGATGAGAGTAGTCAAGCTAATAGTCCTGTAGTTTCTGAGGTCAGAGTTGAGACCACCTTTTGAAATGGCATCTCAACAGCTGTATGCCAAACTTCAGGGATGAAACTGGTTGCTAGGGTCAGGCTGAATAGCTGTACCTACTAGGACATGTACTGTTTTTAGGCAGCTGGTATATTTCCAGACCTCATGAATAACGCATTTTTCATTTTGAAGAGTACCTTTAGTAAGTGTTTGTTAGTTATGATTTTGGGTTTGAAATTATGTGGGATATGTAGGCTTTAAATAGTTGTGCCTGGGGAGAAATTGTCACTGAATAGGTTTACTTGTATGTTGGCTATCTCTACTGGAGCTAATTAGTGTAATTTTGAATAGGTTCTTAGCAGTGCTGGGTGTTATTCCTTAGTATACTAAAGTAGCTAGAGAAGGATCTCTGATTGTCTTTAGCTTCTGATACCAGTCTAAGTTTGTATGATCCCTTTCTTTGTTTTCCTTATGTTGTTTTTTAGTTCTTTTGATGTTTTTAATGTTAACTTTGATTTGTATGTGTTTTTTTGGCTGTATAGTTTGACACTTTTTTTCTATACTTTATTTCTTATGTATACAAGCTGACCAGCATTTTGCTTGGATCTGATAGGGACTGTGAGATAAACGCAGTTTTCCATAGATGCATAGAGTTTGCTTACATAACTTATTGCTGTGTCAATATCTTGGATAATACAGTTTCCTATTATAATGAAAATCCTGTTCATCTAAAGTTCATGTAGTGTATTAGGAACATGATTTTCTAGGACCAAAGCGGGGACTCCTTTAATACGCTTTGATCTATTAGTTACTCCTATTTGGTGTGATTTAGAACTCATTCATTTCTGTTTTTTGGTCTCTAGGGGTCTGCCTAGAAGTGATGTGGTCTTTAGCAAATATTGATACTCCGCTGCAGTTGCCATTGGGTCGAAAGACATGGCACATGTAAAGCCCTGCTGTGAAAGTTATTCTTTCTGTACTTTTTAACCAAGCTTCTGCAATACCATACATGCAGGTGCGTAAATGCAAATGCAGAATGGCCGAAAGATTGGGCAATTCGTTATTTAAACTCCTGGCATTGAACATAGCCACCTTGATTGTGGTCTGATGCTTGTTTCCGTTGTTAGGATTGACGATCCATTAGCTGGACCCTGTCTGAAAAAGGCACAATCGGGCCAGAAAAGTCTTTCACCAGTATGTGGAATCCCTGCAACAAGACATGCTAACCATCCCTTGCAAAGCTAGAGTGACCATCATGTAGCTTCTCATCCCATGCCTTCCCTATGGCAACTGGTATAAGTTAATGCCCACAGTACAGGTGAGCCAGAGTTCTAATCTAGCACAAACTAGATCCGTGTATAATAGCACCAGTTATACAGTTTAATGTTGAAGCCAATCATCTTTTCATAGGTTCATAGGTAGGTAAAAGGCTATCAGCCCTAGGGCCTATACAAGCCTAGCCAAAAAGGTACCCTAGCTTTCGCCACCCAGGAAAATTATTTTCCTGTGCCCCTGTTGAGCAGAGCCACAGAGGTAATTTCTGGGGTAAATTTCCTATTTCCCATCCAGTCATCAAGATTTTTCATAAAGAGTGCTAATGAGGAGCTTTGTTTGATATAGATAGGTAGTTTGTTCCAGACTATGGGAAGTCTCTGGGACAGGAATCTATCCCTCCAGCATGTTCTGTTTATTGTGGTGACAAGGTTTATGTCCCTAGAGCATGTAGCTCAGAGGGATTGGGATTTCTTTAAGTGGAGCATGTCCAACAGCTCTGAGTTTGACATAGCTTTGTATGTTAGGCAGAGATCGCCTCTGAGTAGGCAGTATGCGACGGAGTAAAGCTGGAGTTTTTTGAGACGGTCTGCATAGGGCATCTGTTTGAGGCCAATAATCCTCTTTGTGAGGTATTTCTGCGGCCTTTCCAGTTGTTGTAGATGTCTTGTGAGGTACATACCAAAAGGTCATTGTACTCTATAATGGGTCTAATGAGTGATGAGTAGAGGGGAACAATGACCTCTTTTTTCCTGGATGAGAAACATTTTGTGATGAGGTGTGCCATGTAAAAGGATTTCCTGACTACTGTGGAGATGTGATTATCAAAGGAGAGACTACTGTCTACATGTGTCCCAAGGTCTCTTATCACACTTTCGGTGTTAAGTAGACTACCACCTATGTGGTAGCTCATGGGTACAGAGTTTTTACCAAAGGGGATGACAATGCCCTTTTTGGCATTGAGCTTGAGGCCATGGCTTTGACACCAGGCATCTGTCTCAGTAAAGCCCTTTTGTAGGATGTCCACACCGTTAGGAGTTTCAGTTATGGCTCCTAGTTTGCAGTCATCTGCGAACTTCATTAGCCAAAGACCTTCTGTGTTAGCCTGTACTTCAGAAAAGTAGATACCAAACAGGAGAGGACCCAAGACTGAACCCTGTGGTACTCCACTTGTCTCTGGTCTGAAATCAGATTTGGAGTCTGCTACTTTCACAGTGTGGGTTCTGTCAGTGAGCCAGTTGGCAAACCATCTTGTGGCATAGGGATTTATACCTAGTTTAGTGAGTTTATCTGTAATTCCAGAATGGGGGATGGTGTCAAAAGCCTTGGTGAGATCTAGATAGGTTGCATGAACCATCTTACCCACGTCTACGGCTTTGGTGACTGCTTCAAAGAAGTCAGTCAGGTTTAGGAGACATGATCTGCCTTTTACAAACCTGAACTGGGTGGGGTCCAGAGTTTGGAGATTACCAATGTCTTTGTTTATAAGTTCCATGATGATGCATTCCATGGCCTTGCAGACCAGGTCGTTAGGCTAATGGGGCGGTAGTTCCCGGTGTCCGTGGTGGCTCACCCTTTGTGGAGTGGGATAACCGTCGCTGTGCACCATTCAGTGGGCACAAAGCCTGAGGTGAGGCTATGATTGAACATGGTGCTTAGGTGGGGTACCAGTTCATTCTGTAGTTCATGTAGAACGCAGCCTGGGATGTTGTCAGGTCCCATGGATGCTGTGTTCTTGGCTTTGGAGAGTGTGGTTTTTACCTGTGCAGCCGTGATTACAGGAACTTTGCATTCTTCTGGTATAGAGATGGGCCCTTTAGGGGGTGGGGGGGTCCCTATGCTTTTGTAACTTTCAAGGTGATCTTGGTTCCTGAAAGGCAACTCACTGTCACCGTCTCTTTGTCTGACCTCATGAGAGTTGAATCAGTGTGTCTGTCAATGGAGTCATCAATCACTAGTACATTTTTGTTGGAAGGGTGTCTAGGAGTACTAGTTTTGGAGTGGTTAATCTGGTGATCTTTTACTGTGCTAGAGCTAATAGATGTTGTAGTGTTTGATTTACACCGAGCCCTAAATTCACTAGATCTCAGTGGCTTAGGCAGAGAAATTTTATACCACCAGTGTTTGATAGCTTACTCTGTATTTGTGTGGAATGCAATGGCTTGTTTGTGAAAGGGAGGCCTTCAGTTTGGTTAATTAGTTGCATCTTTTATATACAAATTGTGACAAGCTAAGTAAAAATGTGTTGTCTGTGAGCATCAGGCAATTTTTTTACTCTTTTTCCACTCACCTGCTTCATCCTTCTGGTCTCTACCCCAGTGAAGTTTCCCACAACCACCACCAAATCTACCAGCTGCTCCATGCACCCATTCACTGGGGACAACATAGAACCTAAGGGCATCCTGTTAGGGTCTGTTGCTAACCGTCTGCTGGTGGAGTTTACACTTTATGACCTATCCAGTTTCTCCACCCCTAACTGATGTGTGCCCCTTGACAACATCTGCAGAGACATGCAGTGGACTGGCTGCACCAAACTGCTCTAACCTTCAACAGAGCTGACATCAGCACACCATTCCATCCCCTTTGATGTAGCATATACAGGCTTCCCAGCTCTTATAGGTTCATAGGTTGTTACTAGGCTATCAGCTGTAGGGCCCATACAAGCAACAATTCCCTGGCTATTTCTTCCCACACTATTTACTTCCCTGGACCCCTGTCTAGCAGGGCGACTGATGTGATCCCTGGGGTGAATTTCCTTTCTCCCATTCAATCGTCAAGGTTCCTTTTGAAGAGGGCCAAAGAGGCACTCTGCTTGACATGTATGGTAAGTCTATTCCAGAGTCTGGGGAGTCTCTGGGTCAGGAACCTATCCCTCCAGCATGTTTTGTTTATTGTGATGACAAGGTTTAGATCCCTGGAGTGTATGGCTCTGAGGGATTGGGATTTCTTTAAGTATAGCATGTTCACAGCTCTGGGTTTGAAATGGCCTTGTATGTTAAACAGAGATAGCCTCGGAGTAGACGATATGCGACAGAGTATAGCTGGAGTTTTTTAAGGCGGTCAGTGTAGGGCATCTGCTTGAGGCCTGTGATTCTTTTAGTGAGGTATTTCTGCGGCCTTTCCAGTTATTGCAGATATCTTGAGAGGTACATACCAAATGGGGCGTTGTATTCTATATTGGGACTAATGAGGGATGAGTACAGTGGGACACTGACTTCCTGTTTTCTGGATGAAAAGCCCTTAGTGATGAGGTGTGCCATATAGAAGGATTTCCTGACTTTTCCTGACTGTTGTGGCAATGTGGTTATCGAAGGTGAGACCACTGTCCACCTGTGTCCCTAAGTCTCATCACACTTTCGGTGTTTAGTGTACTGCCACCTATGTGGTAATTCACGGGTACATGTTTTTTCCCAAAGGGGATAACTGTACATTTCTTGGCATTGAGTTTGAGCCCATGGCTCTGGCACCAAACATCTGTTTCTGTAAGGCCCTTTTGTAGAGTATCCACATCATTTGGCAGTTGTTATTTGCCAGTACACACACACACACACACACACACACACACACACACACACACGATTGGACCACCCATCTTCTCTATCAGTGCCTCTGACACCCAAGCTGCTTAGATGAACCCAAGTTGCCTGGGCCATAGAAAGGCTTTATCCTCAGTGCCATGGTGCTGACTGAGCATCGGGCAATTGTTACACTGCCTGTGTAAATCAAGTGCTGTGCAACTGTCTACTCAGGGTGAACAAGATGGCTGACCTTCCATTGTAGTACAAGAGTACAGTAAAGGAATGGAATATTGTTTGATTTAAAAAAGGATAATCAGTTAGCATTTCAATGGAAATACATTTTTCATATTACAGGAATGTGGTTTAGGGATTTATTAATATGTGATTCATATTTACAGTTGTTTCAAAGGGATACGTAACATTTATGTGAATGAGACCTAAGAATTTATTTTAAATGCCTTCTATTTGTAGTGTATGGGTGGATAATAACTGCAAGATGAATAAGAATAGTTCCCAGTTATCTAAGATAGAACTGGGCAAGGACTTGTTAGACAGTGCATGATTACACGTACAGTATCTCAGTGAGTGTGAGAATGCCTAGGCTCGTTTGTAGAGAATTTCACACTGGAAGAGTATGCGTCTATGTAATACACAGTTCCATGGCATTGTGCTGGTGCTTACCACTGTTTATCCCAACAGAGAAAGCAAAAATAACTAAGAAAAGGTTAGCTAGGAATTCAGCCAAAAATGCCTTCTTCCAAAATACAGGAGCAGTTTAATTCCTTGCCACAAGTGATTTAAAAAAAAAATAGCACTTTTGGCCCAAATCTTAACCAGCATTGTGAGAGCTTGTTACTGAGTAAACTCACCATTACCTAAATGATGTTCTGAGGTTTGTCAGCAGATTACTTGACAGTTTTCAGAGGTGGAAAAAGCAGGTGTTTAATGAATACTTCACAAAGGAAAGGAAAAGGATGGTGTTATAGTGGGAGGGAGCTGTAGCAGAGTTCAGAGGTTAGTGGATAAACACCAGAATAGAGAAAGAGGTGGCAGAGTCACACCTGGCTTTCCCAAGGGACGATATAGCACATGGAACAGATAGAATGCCTCCAAAATTTCCTTGCAAATCTAACCACTCTGCTGGCTGATACCCTAACTAAAGATCTTCAGCAGATCACTCTGCATTTCAAAGGGGCCTGAGGACTGGAAGGCAGTATGCACTTGTATCCTTGTACAAAAGGGAAGCAGCAAAGATCTGGTGAGCTAAGACCCTATAAGCCTAACAGCAGTGATGGAGAAGGTTAGAGAGAAAATCCTGTGAAAAAGGCTGATGTCCCTCAGAAAGGATAGTAGTCTCCAAGAAAGCAATCATCATAGGTTCATGGTCTGAAAGCCATGTCAGCTGAATCTGATCCATTTTTGCTTGGGATACAGGAGACATTGACAAAGGAGTACTGGTTGACAGGGTCTACTGGACTTCATGAAGGCCTTTGACTTGGTCTTCCTACAAGTCTTAGCTTGTAAGACTTCAGTGGTTGAAGGGAACAGTAGGACAGAAACTGAGGAACTGAATTGCATAGTATTTGGAGGGCAGACCCCAAAGGTCTTTACTGATTTGGGCAATGTCAGAAATAATGAAATACTGTAACTACCAGAGTAATGCAGGGCTTAGTATTCTTGAATGAGCTAATTTCAGATATATCTGATTGCACTGCACATACAGAATATTTGCTTTACCAAATTCCAGATGGTGACTGTCCTGAAGGCTCGGAACCCACCTGCTGCAGGGTACCTGGATAGTATTACAGGGCAAGGTGAATGACTTTTGGCTTCACAGAGGAGGCTGATTTGGTTCACTGTGGATAGGCCGTAGCTTCAGCATACAGTGCTGCTGGTTTTATTATCCTTTGCTCCTAGAGTATTTGACAAAGTGCTTTCACTGTGGGGAGGTGGGCCTTACAAGAGAGAAAATGTCTTATGTACCCTTTTCTGGATGACTGGTGTCTGGTAGCCCTTTCAGTGTACTCCATGGTAGTGGTGCATGCCTTTGTCATTCTTGGGTTGTAATCTCCTAAACTAAATATAAACCTTGCAAACATCCACTGTCACCTCAGCACAGAAGATTTATAGCACTAGAGCATAGATGTGTACTGTTCATTATCAGTTACACTTTTCTGCAGAGAGGGCCCAGTACATCATAGCCTTGGCAACCATGATAATGATGCAAAGACAGTTAAAAACACAAATACTCCATTACCTTGTTGGCCTCATGATGGCTTGTGGGTGTAGGATGTTCCCTAGAATATTGAAGAGCCATTGAGATCAGAATCCTCATGCCCTCTTGGACACTCTGATGTGTCATAGCTGTGCTTGCAGGGTCGAGAGTAATGAATTTAACTGCTAGTATCATAGCCCCATCTGCAAGCTGTAAAGTACTGAAATTTGCTGATAATGTAATACCCCGTCCTGCAGACTCTAGAGTGTTACAGCAAAGTGTCAGTGTCAAACCTCTGATTACAAATACTAGAGTACTGAACTGGCAGTGTCACAACCCTCCCTATAAGTGGTAGGGTACTCAACTGTAATGCTATTGTCATACCCTTGCCTGCTTGCTGTGGAGTACTCAGTTGTGCTGATTGACTCCTGAACCATGCAACTAATGTCATACCCCTGCCCCAGGTTCTAAAGCAGTGAACAGCATTAATAATGTCATACCCCTGCCTGAAGAATGTAGAATGCCACACTCTGCTGTTAGCATCATTCCACATGTGAAGACTCTGGGATACAGACCTGCTAGTGTCACACCCCTGCCTCTGGAGTACTGAGCTGTGCTGCAGATATCGTAGAATTTCCAGCAAACTCTACAGTGTGTTGCTAAGTGTAATATCCCTGCCTGAAGAACTTGAACTGTGCTGCTGGGGTCATACCGCTGCCTGCAAGCTGCAGAATACTGCTGCTAGTGATATACCCCTGTCTGTTTGTTGTAGTGTACCATACTCCAGTGTTATTGTCCACACCTCTCAACTGTCCAGATTTTTGCAGAATGTCCTGAGTTTTGTCTCCTATTTTTTTGTTTATCCCTCATAAAATTTGTGGCTAAGTGGCAAATTGATGAGGATAGAAGTACCTAAATAATATTATAATTTTCAGTTTCAGATTTCATACACTTCAGAAAATGCATATTAATACAAAACCTGTCATTCTAGCAACTTTCCAAGTTAATAATGGCAATTTTTAAAAATTATCACTATTTTGTGCCTTTGTCCCATATTACTTTTGGCTTTGTCCAGATTTCTTGTAAATAAAGGTTAAAATGAGTGTTAGTGTCATACCTTTGCCAGTGAATTCTAGAGTACCATAGTATGCTGCTACTGTCATACCTATGCCTGTGGTCTGTAGAGTACCACAGTACACTACTACTGTTATACCTCTTCCTCTGGTTTGTAAAGCATCACAGTACACTACTACTGTCTTACCACTGCATGTGGTCTGTAGATCACCACAATATACTGCCACTGTCATACCACTTCCTGCGGTCTTTAGAGCACCACAGTAGACTGCTAATGCCATACCTCTGCCTCTGGTTTGTAGAGTATCACAGTACACTACTGTTGTCATACCACTGCCTGTTGTCTGTAGTGCACCACAGAACACTGCTACTGTCGTACCACTTCCTATGGTCTGCAGAGTACCACAGCACACTACTACTGTCATAACACTGCTTGTAATCTGTGGAGTACCAAACTACACTGCTACTGTCATACCTCTTCCTCTGGTCAGTGGTGTAACACAGTACACTGTTACTGTCATACCTCTGCCTGTGGTCTGTAAAGTGCCACAGTACACTACTAGTGTCATACCACAGCTTGTGGTCTGCAGAGTACCACAGTACACTGCTACTGTCATACCACTGCCTGTGGTCTGTAGAAAACCACAGTACACTACTACTGTCATACTGTTGTCTCTAGAGCACTACAAAACACTGCTATTGTCATACATCTGTCTGTGGTCTGTAAAGTACCACAGTACACTACTACTACTACTACTACTACTGTCATACCACAGCCTGTGGTTTGCAGAGGACCACAGTACACTGGTACTGTCATACTACTGCCTGTGGTCTGTAGAGTACCACAGTACACTGCTGTTGTCATACCACTGCATGTGATCTGTAGAGTACCACAGTACACTGCTAGTGTCATATCTCTGCTGCATACACTGGAGTATAGATCTGTGATACTAGTGCTGCAGGCTGTAGAATACTGAATCATGCTATGAGTGTCATTTTCCTGCCTTCAGGCTGTAACATTATACTCTTGCCTGCAGATTCTTTTCTGTTAGTATCATCCCACTTCCTGCAGACTCTAGGGTACTAAATAGTGTTGATTATATTGTATCCTTGCCTGCAGACTGTAGATTATTGAACTGTATTGCTAGTGTTGTACAGCTGTACACCTGCCTGTAGACCCTGGAGTACCACATTGCCCTGCTACTGTCATCCCTGTACCAGAAATTTCTAGAATATAGAACCATGCCTGCCAGTCGAGTTATGACTAGAGCCCACCCTGCTTTGATGAGATAGTCAGGCTGAGGTGTTATGTGAACAAGCAGAGAGGTGTGAATTTTCGCACCCTGTGCAGTAATGCAGGTGCACTATTAATATAGCATTTTGCTATAGGCAGGGCTTCTCTCTCTCTCTCTCTCTCTCTCACAGTTTTTCCAACTCTGGGGAAGAGAATGTCCTACTGGACACCTTCAATATCTTTTCTTGCTGTCTTCTGGAGCTAATGATAAGGAAGCCTTGTTGGGTTAAGATTTTCTAGGAACACTGCACCCCACATATTCATCTTTTGCATTAAATGGATGAGTGCAGTCCTTACATGTTGGACTTAGTTAAGCAGGGCACAGGAATTTTAGGGTGTACACATTCTCCCTAGTAGGGAAGATTTCTGCATACCTTTTCACATTTCCCTCTGATCTTCTTATCTCAGAGCAAAATTCAGAGGAAAAAAACATAAAAAAAACCTCCTAGTCATCCCATAATGGCCAAGCTCTCTTTTCCCGCCTTTGCTGAACTAGATTAGTCCAGATTTCAGGTTTTGCTGAATTCTGGACTGTGGTATAGTTTCCTGTGTTGCCCATATCCTTACTTGGATAGGAGGAAGCTTCTCTGTTCACCAGTGAGAGTGGGGAGGTTTGAGCAGCCTATCTGTCCCTGGAGGAGTGATCTCAGCCCTGAAACTAGTAGCTTATTGGCCGTTTTGGGACAATTCCTTTCGCTTTCAGTTTCCCTGCTTTAAAACCTGGATTTGCGTGGTTTTGCACGATTTTGCGCATAGCGCAGCATCGGGCAGCGTCGCTTAAACAGGTTTAAACTATTCCCGGCTCCACAATGTCAGCTCTTCACTTTTTCCTTTAGAACTGTTCTAAATCTCAAAGTAAGCACTCTATTTTCATTCTAAAGCCCTGCAGTTGCTCGTATAAGTAATCTTATAAGTAAGCACTAATAAACTAAAGTACTACACCCTCTTATACTCCCTTTAAGTACTTGGCTTCCTATTGGTCCTTTTTGATCAGTCAAAAAGTAGTTCCTTATACTATTCTGGCATGTCCAAAAGTCGGTTTCGGGTTTACTCTCCAGTCCAGCTGGTGAATCTGGGAATCTTGAGGCAATGTTACAGCTGCCTTATGTACACAGACCACCCTCTCCTCCTCCCAACAAGCTAAAACATATGTGAGAGATGCAACTATATAGCCAAACTTGAGGCTGAGCTCTCTCAACCCAGTACTGGCGCAGTCAGTCAGGAGGAGAAGGTAACCACACACACCACAAATCCAGTCACACATAGATCTACCACAACAGCAAACCAAACACATAAACACACAAAAACATACTCGGGGGCTCTAAATAAAAATGTGCCCAAGCAACAGAGACCTCCAAAGCTGACATCCAAGCAACCGCTACCCCACAACAATACCCACGTATCACATAGTTCACAAAGTCAGTGTGCCACACAGTCACAGCCCTTAAGGCTAAACAACACATCTAATAAACTTGTAATAGGTGACTCTATTGTCAGACACACTGATGTCCCACTCACCAGGCTGAACAAGGAGAAGGTCACTGTAAGCTGCCTGTCGGATGCCAGGATCAGCCACATAACACAAGCAATCAGGAGCTCTCTGATCATGTAGCCCAGGCCGGTATGACCCTGACCTTGAGTAGCATCTTACCCTCACCAAGAATGATGCCACAGTATAAGGACAAAATGATCAATTTTAACAATTGGCTAAAGTATTGGTGTCATTCAAAGGGGATCCAGTCTCTGTCAGCCTGGGATGACATGCTCGACAAGCCACATTGCTTCGCTAGGGACGGCTTGCACCTGTCACCCCTGGGCTTTCGAATACTGGCTAAGGCTCTTGCCACCCCCATAGTGCCTTTTTTAGGCAAGCCTCAAAAGACAAACCCGCCTCCATAGACAACACAAGGAAAAAGAAACTAAGGGTAATGCTGCTCAGCGCCAGAAGTCTAAACCTCAAGATGCACGCACTTCAGGCTCTCCTCAGTATGGAGAATATCGATATCTGTGCAGTAACAGAAACCTGGTTCAAGGCTCCCGAGGGCACTCCAGCACTACCAGGTTATACCTCATGCCATGCTTTTCGGCCCCAAAACTTAGACCAAACCACAAAAGGAGGGGGAGTATCCATATGGGTGGGTATATTTGTAGCATTTCCATTTTCAGGCTTGTATTTGGGCCTAGTGTTTGTGGAGGCTGTGTGTTTGAGCACATATTCAGGGACATCTTGGTTTAGCCAAAGCCATCAGGCATTTCAGTGAGAGAGAATTGTTTGAGGTCATTGACTGACTGAGGTCACCTGGACTACAGCTTAGACTAAGCACCTCATTGGTTCTTTTGAGATTTTTCTTAAAAGCTGTCTCAGGTTTCAACTTTCTGTTACCTAAGAAACTCAGTTGTGAATGTTCTGCCATTTTACACTCAGCTAATCGAAGGAAGGACACTCAGCAAACTCGGAACTATAATATATAACATTAAGTATCCTGTTTTTTGTTTATTTTGTTCTTTATTTCTTTGTTATTTATAGCAATTTGTGTACTGTGTATTTTTCTAGCTAGTTTCACTGTGTGTGAGGTATTAACTGGAAATTGTCCACTTTTATTAAGCATCTGTTGGGTTGTTTGTTTCTGATAACTTGTTGCAGTTAAACTCTTTTTTCTAGAGGCTCCTTTAGCTGTTTAAAACTTTCATTTAAAGGCTCACTGCTGCTTTTCAGCTGTGAGAAACATTTCTGCAGTTGTTTTCCACCCTCCCTCCCTGTTGGTATAGTGCTTTTATAGTTGGTGGCTTTGCAGTTGCCCTCCCCTAGTGTAAATTTGATCTGGGACCCTCCTCCCAATCTGGTGTCATTACCTCATTCTACCCAGTACAGGGAGAACATTTGAGAAGGCCAATCAGCTTAGTTTCTACTACTCCTTTCTCTCTTTGCACGAAAAAAAAAAATCTGCTTTTACTGTATTTGTGTTTCTTCCTACTTTATTTTGCTTTTGCGTCATCTTAAAAGTACTCAATTGTATTTATTACTGCTTGGTGCAACTCATTCTAAGCCTTTTAGTTTAAGCACTTGGGCTTCAGACCAGTTGTTTTACATTAAGAAGGTTTGTGGTCTGCACTGTAGTGGCAGAACAGGTAGCTTACATCCTTCTAAGTTGGAAATGGCTGATTGAGGGTTCAGTGTCTGTTATTCTAAAAGTGTATTAATTCTGGTTTAAGCACTTGGGCTTCAGGCCAGTTATTTTACATTAAGAGGGTTTGTGGTCTGCACTCTTGTGGGAGGAGAGGCTGGACTCTGCCCTTCTGAGCTGGGAATTTCTGGTTAAAGGCTTACAGTGCCTGCATATTTGAACTGCTTCTTACTGAAATTGGTACACCTTGTTTGCTGTAGCATAGACTAGATCCAGGCCTGCTGAATCTAGCTTTGTTTGTATAACTTGAGCACTAATCAGGCATTCTTTAAAGTATTCAATTGTATTTATTACTGCTTGGTAGTAACTTGATTAAAGTGTAGCTATCATTCTAAGTCTTTTGGATTAAGCACTTGGGCTTCAGACCAGTTGTTTTACATTAGGAAGGTTTGTGGCCTGCACTGTGGAGGCAGGACAGGTAGCTTACATCCTTCTAAGTTGGGAACTGCTGATTGAGGGCTCAGTGTCTGTTATTCTAAAAGTGTATTAGTTCTGGTTTAAGCACTTGGGCTTCAGGCCAGTTCTTTTACATTAAGAAGGTTCATGGTCTGCACTCTTGTGGGAGAAGAGGCTGGACTCTGCCCTTCTGAGCTGGGAATTTCTGGTTAGAGGCTTATAGTGCCTGCATATTTGAACTGTTTCTTACTGAAAATTGTACACCTTGTTTGCTGTAGCATAGACTAGATCCAGGCCTGCTGAGTCTAGCTTTGTTTGTATGCTTGTTATTTCCCTGAAACACTAATTCCACCTAAAACGCGGCTTTTCAGCGCTTCTGTGGATCCCTAGTGATATCTGCATTGCTTACTGTACTTATTTCCTTGTTTCACTTGAAAGAAATTTACTGTTTGTTGTTTTTACATTTAAGTTACTTGCAACACATTGCATTTAAGTTACCTGGCACTTGCTCACTAAAGCAATTATATAAGTCAGCAGTAAAAAATTAAAAGCACTACACCCTCACAAACCCCCCTTGAGTACCTTGTTCCACATTGGCCCTTTTTTTCAATTATAAAGGAATTCCCAATACTATTCTAGCATGTCCAAAGGTCAGTTGTCAATCTCCTCTCCGGTCCATCTGGTGAATCTGGGAATCTTGAGGCAATGTTACAACTGCCTCATGTACAGAGACAACCCTCTCCTCCTCCCAACAAATTCCAACACATGTGAGAGATGCAACCATATAGCCAAACTGGAGGCTAAGCTCTCTCAACTCAGTACTGGCGTAACCAGTCAGGAGGAGAAAGAACCCACACTCACTACAATTCCAGTCTCACATAGACCTACCACGACAGCAAACCAAACACATAAACACACAAAAACATACTCGGAGGCTCTAAATAAAAATCTGCCTAAGCAGCAAAGACCTCCAAAGCAGACACCCAAGCAACCGCTACCCCAAAACAAAAAACATGCAGCACATAGCTCACAAAGCCAGTGTGCCAAACAGTCACAGCCCTTAAGGCTAAACAACACACCTGATGCACTTGTAATAGGTGACTCTATCGTCGGGCACACTGTTGTCCCCCTCACCAGGCTGAACAAGGAGAAGGTCACGGTGAGCTGCCTGTTGGGCGCTAGGATCCGCCACATAACACAAGCACTCAGGTCACTCCAAGGCAAGTACAAATATGACTCAGTCATTGCCCATGCTGGTGTGAATGACCTGAGATGTACCTCCCTGGACTACATGAAAAGAGACATAGAGGAGCTCTCCGAGCATGTAGCCCAGGCCGGTATGACCCTGACCTTGAGTAGCATCTTACCCTCACCAAGAATGATGCCACAATATGAAGACAAGATGATTAATTTCAACAATTGGCTTAAGTATTGGTGTCATTCAAAGGGGATCCAATGCCTTTCAGCCTGGGATGACATGCTCGACAAGCCACGATGCTCCACTAGGGACGGCTTGCACCTGTCACCCCTGGGCTTTCGGATATTGGCAAAGGCTCTTGCTACCCCCATAGTGCCTTTTTTAGGCAAGGCTCAAAAGACAAACCCACCTCCATAGGTATCACAAGGGATAAGAAACTAAGAGTAATGCTACTCAATGCCAGAAGTCTAAACCTCAAGATACACGCACTCAAAACTCTCCTTAGCATGGAGAACATCGATATCTGTGCAGTAACAGAAACCTGGTTCAAGGCTCCCGAGAGCACCCCAGCACTACCAGGTTATACCTCATACCATGCTTTTCAGCCCCAAAACTTGGACCGAACCACAAAAAGAGGGGGGGGGGTATCAATATTCGTCAAAGATACCCACACCTCCAGGTTGGTGGCACAGCATGAAGCATCAGAGACTATCCATGTGCAACTAACAGTGGGTAAAACTGCCTTCCAGTTTAAAGCCTGCTACAGACCACCCTCCCAAACCCAGGAACCCCGCTCAGCCTTCCTGAGAACATTAGAAAATATGAAGGTCTCGCCAAACACCATTATATTGGGAGACTTCAACTACCCAAGCATAGGCTGGGAGCATTACTCTAGCTCCAACACCCTAGCCCAAAGGTTCCTATAATTTATAAACCCAAATGCTATGGAACAACTTGTTACCACTCCCACAAGAGGGGAAAACATACTGGACCTGATCATCACCAACATGGGGACTCTATGCTCCAGACCAGAAGTGTATCCCTCACTGGTAAGATCAGACCAGAAACTAATCTCACTGGATATTCACATCCCGACCCCACCCCCTGCCCAAAAAAACACAGTAAAAAACTTCTCTAAAGCAAATTTCACACTCCTCAAACCCGAGGTGGAATCCTTCAAAGCCCCCGGGCCTGTGGAAAATACCCCCGGGCCTGTGGAAAATACGGCCCAGACCGCAGAATCCTTTATAAACGCATTCTATGAACACCTTCAGGAATGCATGGATCATGCAATCCCAAATAAAACCAAGACCCAATCCTGCAGAGGCAGATGTCCTGTCTGGTGGACCCCAGCCATTAATAAACTATACAATAGAAGGAGGAAGCTGCTACATGATAGAGCAAAATCCCAAAAGGGGAAGGTATCTCTGATCAGTATTAGCAAAAAACTACAGGCACTCATAAAATCGTCTTGAGGCCAGCTTCAAGAGAAAAATTGCACAGGACACTAAGGATAATCACAAGGCTTTATTTAGTTATGTTAGGAACCTGGGTGGGAATTCCCAGATATACTCAGAATTAGTCCAAAATGACAAAAAATACACCGAACCCACAGACATTGCCAACATCCTAGCTGACAGATTCAGCGCAATCGTCCCCCCCCCCCACTAAAAGGGCAAATATCTATCCCAGCAGAGTGCTGCCCCCCTGACATCTCAGATGCTCAGGTAAGAGCCGCCCTCTCCAAAGCAAAAAACACAGCATCAATGGGACCAGACAGTGTCCAGGGCTGCGTCCTACATGAACTCCAAGAAGAGCTAAACCCAAACATAAAACTACTGTTCAATCTCAGCCTTACTACAGGATATGTACCCAAAGAGTGGCGTACAGCAACAGTGGTCCCTCTCCACAAAGGTGGTGCCTCAACGGATCCTGGAAACTTCGCCCCATAAGCCTGACTAGCTTGGTCTGCAAAGCTATGGAAAGGATCATCATGGACCTCATAAATAAAGATATTGGGGACCTACAGACATTGGATCCTACCCAGTTCAGCTTTGTTAAGGGCAGATCCTGCCTCTTAAACCTGGTCAATTTCTTTGAAACAGTCACCAAGGCCATTGACGAGGGGAAGGTGGTCCACACAGCCTACCTGGACCTCGCAAAAGCCTTCAATACAATACCCCTCTCGGGCATTATAGATAAGCTCACCAGCTTAAATGTAAACCCCTGTGTCACTAGATGGGTTGCAAACTGGCTCAAGGACAGAACCCACATGGTTAGAATTGCTGGAGCCATGTCAGGCTCCAAACCAGTTACAAGTGGCATCCCACAAGGCTCAGTCCTGGGACCTCTCTTGTTCGGTATATATTTCTCGGAGGTACAGGCCAACACGGAAGGACTGTGGCTGACCAAGTTCGCAGATGACTGCAAACTGGGCACCATAATCGACTCTCCAGCTGACACAAGCATCCTCCAAAAGGGCCTGATAGAAACAGGCAACTGGTGCCAGAGCCATGGCCTCAAGCTAAACGCCAAAAAGTGTATAGTCATCCCCTTTGGCAAAAACAAAGTGCCCACAAATTACCACATAGATGGTAATGCATTGAGTATGGAAGAAGTAATTAGGGACCTGGGGACCCAAGTTGATAGCAATCTCTCATTTGACAACCACATGGCCAAAGTGGTTAGAAAAACATTTTATATAGCCCACCTAATCATGAAGGGATTCACATCTAGATCAGGGGAGGTCATCGTGCCTCTTTACTCATCCCTCATCAGGCCCATAATTGAGTACAATGCCCCTTTTGGGATGTACCTTACCAGACACCTGCAGCAACTGGAAAGACTCCAAAAGTACCTCACCAAGAGGATCAAAGGGCTCAAACAGATGCCATATGCTGCCCGGTTAAAGAAACGCCAGCTCTACTCAGTGGCATACTGCCTGCTCAGAGGCGATCTGTGCCTGACGTATAAAGCCATGTCTAACCCGGAATTAATGGACATGCTGCACCTCAGAAAATCCAAATCCCATCGAGCTATGCGCTCAAGAGACTTGAACCTCAGCACTGAAATAAATAGGACATGCTGGAGGGACAGATTCATAACCCAGAGGCTCCCTTCACTCTGGAATAAAATCCCAGTCCAGGTTAGGCAGAGTCCCTCATTGACTCTCTTCAAGAGGAATCTTGATGAGTGGATTGGAGATCGTAGGTTTACCCCGGGTATCACTTCTGTGTCACTGTTAGACAGAGGCACAGTATACTAACCTCGAAAAAGGGCATAGCAAAATTAATTTAAAATGGGTGGCGAAAGCCAAACACACTCTGGCTAGGCTTATAAATGCCCTAGGGCAGATAGCCTAGTATGGACCTATGAACCATATTCATCAAAGATACCCACAACTCCAGGTTAGTGGCACTGCAAGAAGCATTGGAGACCATCCATGTGCAACTAACAGTGGACAAAACTGCCTTTCAGTTTGTAGCCTGCTACAGACCACCCTCCCAAACTCAGGAACCCCACTCGGCTTTCCTGAGAACACTGGAGAATATGAAGGTCTCTCCAAACACCATTATACTGGGTGACTTCAACTACCCAAACATAGACTGGGAGTACTACTCAAGCCCCAACACCCTTGCCCAACGGTTCCTAGAATTTATAAACTCAAATGCTATGGAACAACTGGTCACCCCTCCCACAAGAGGGGAAAACATATTGGACCTGATCATCACCAACATGGGGACACTTTGTTCCATACCAGAGGTATACCCCTCATTGGTAAGATCTGACCATAAATTAATCTCACTGGACATCCATATCCCGTCCCCACCCCCAGCCAAGGAAACCACAGTGAAGAACTTCTCAAAAGCAAACTTCACACATCTCAAAATCGAGGTGGAATCCTTCAAAGCCCCCGCGACAGTGGAAAATACGGCCCAAACCGCAGAATCCTTTACAAACGCATTCTGTGGACACCTACAGGAATGCATGGATTGTGCTATCCCATATAAAACCAAGACACACTCCTCCAAAGGCAGGAGACCTCTCTCGTGGACCCCAGCCATAAATAAGCTATACAACAGAAGGAGGAAGCTACTACATGATAGAGCAAAATCCCAAAAAGGGAAGGCATCTCTGATCAGTACTAGCAAGAAACTACGATCCCTCATAAAATCATCCAAGGCCAGCTTCGAAAGAAAAATTGCACAAGACGCTAAAGATAATCACAAGGCCTTTTTTAGTTATGTCAGGAACCTGGGTAGCAACTCCCAGATATGCTCTGAGTTAGTGCAAAATGACAAAAAATACACTCAACCCACAGACATTGCCAACATCCTGGCAGACAGGTTCAGTGCAAACTCCTCCCCCTTTCCCCCCCCAAAAGAGCAAATGTCTGTCCCAACAGAGTGTAGCCTTCCTGACATCACAGATGCACAGGTGAGAGCTGTCCTCTCCAAAGCAAAAAACACAGCATTAGTGGGACCGGGCGGTGTCCAGGGCTGCGTCTTACATGAGCTCCAAGAAGAACTGAACATTCACATAAAGTCACTGTTCAGTCTCAGCCTTACTACAGGATATGTACCCAAGGAACGACGTACAGCAACAGTGGTCCCACTCCACAAAGGTGGTGCCACAATGGACCCCGGAAACTATCGCCCTATAAGCCTGACTAGCCTGGTCTGCAAAGCTGTGGAGCGTATCATCATGGAACTCATAAACAAAGACATTGGGAACCTCCAAACACTGGATCCTACCCAGTTCGGCTTTGTTAAGGGCAGATCTTGCCTCTTGAACCTGGTCGACTTCTTTGAAACAGTCACCAAGGCCATAGATGAAGGGAAGGTAGTCCACACAGCCTACCTGGACCTCGCAAAAGCCTTCGACACAGTACCCCACTTAGGCATCATAAATAAGCTCACCAGCTTAAATATCAACCCCTATGTCACAAGATGGGTTGCAAACTGGCTCAGGGATAGAACCCACATGGTCAGAATTGCAGATGCCATGTCAGACTCTAAACCAGTTACAAGTGGTGTCCCACAAGGCTCAGTCCTGGGACCGCTCTTGTTCGGTACATATTTCACTGAGGTACAGGTTAACATGGGAGGACTATAGCTGACCAAGTTCGCAGATGACTGCAAACTGGGTGCCAAAATTGACTCGCCGACTGACACAAGCATCCTCCAAAAGGATTTCTCAGAGACAGATAATTGGTGCCAGAGCCATGGCCTAAAGCTAAATGCCAAAAAGTGCATAGTCATCCCCTTTGGGAAAAACAAAGTGCCCACAAATTACCACATAGGTGGTAATCCATTAAGTACAGAAGAAGTAATTAGGGATTTGGGGACCCAAGTAGATAGCAATCTCTCCTTTGACAATCACTTTGCCAAAGTGGATAGAAAGACCTTCTATATAGCCCACCTTATCACGAAAGGGTTCACATCTAGATCAAGAGAGGTCATTGTGCCCCTCTACTCATCACTCATCAGGCTCATAATTGAATACAATGCCCCATTTGGGATGTACCTTACCCGACACCTGCAGCAACTGGAAAGACCCCAAAAGTACCTCACCAAGAGGCTCAAGGGACTCAAACAGATGCCCTACGCAGTTAGGCTAAAGAAACTCCAGCTCTACTCAGTTGCTTACCGCCTACTCAGAGGCGATCTGTACCTGACGTATAAAGCCATGTACAACCCAGAAATAATGGACATGCTCCACCTCAGGAAATCCAAATCCCTTAGAGCTACACGCTCCAGGGACTTAAATCTCAGCACAGAAATAAATAGGACATGCTGGAGGGACAGATTCATATCCCAGAGGCTCTCCTTACTCTGGAACAAAATCCCAATCCATGTTAGGCAGAGCCCCTCAATGACCCTCTTCAAGAGAAATCTTGATGAGTGGATGGGAGATCGTAGGTTTACCCCTGGGATCTCTTCTGTGTCCCTACTAGACAGAGGCACAGTAAACTAACCTTAAAAGGGCTGTCTTCTGTGGCCTACTATACAGAGGCACAGTCAACTAATCTAAGAGGGTGGCGAAAGACATACACACTCTGGCTAGGCTTATAAATGCCCTAAGGCAGATAGCCTAGTATCAACCTATGAACCTATGAATTCCATGCTGCTGTGTCCCTGGCAGTACTAGAGCCTATCTGATTGTAAGGCACTGGAGACCCCCCCCCTTGGCTGGAATGTCATCAGGCTTCACCTGTGTGCAGGGCTGCATTACTAGCTGTATTGCTCACTCTGCACTGTGTAGCAGAAATCTCAACAGTTTTGTGAAACCCTGAGAAAATTTCCAATTCTTCAGTCTTACTCCTCTGCTAAGTGGAAGGAGCTCTTCCTCTAGATCGAGAGGAATTCTGTACTGCGTCAATCAGTGAAGTTACAGGTTTTCTTAAACCTATCTGAGACATCTTTTTGGCTTGAATCCCAGTTATTCCATAGTAAAGGTGCACGTTCCTGCTGTTTCAGTATACCAGGAATGTGTGATGTCAGACTGGTCAAACACTGAAGCATCTCCTTAAATGGGATGTGCATCTTTGCCCTTCCCTGAGTAACAGTTCAGCTCTCTGGGACTTGAACTTCATGACTGACAGGCTTGCCCATTATATTCTCATAGATTCATAGCTGATTACTTGGCTAGTTACCCTAGCAGGACTTCTTAAGCCTAGGTATGCCCCCCAAATGCATCTGGCAAGTTTTGATACCCTAATGTTATTTAAGGGGTATGTGTAGGCTAGGCCATGGGTGGTCAAGCATTTACATGCTGCCTTTGTCAGAGACATTGTTGACAGACCAGGGGTAAATCTGTGATTCCCCACCCACTGGTCCAAGTTATGCTTGAACAGGATTAGGGTTAGGGAAGAACTCTGCTTCACATGGATGGGAAACCTGTTCCAGAGAAGGGAAGTATCAGAGACACATACCTGTCCTTTCAGTATGTTCTATTTATGTTTGCATACAAGGTTTAGGTCCCTAGATTGGGTAATTCTGCTGCTGCTTGTTTTGCGGATGTGCAACAGGTCCATTAGCGTGGGATCAAAGGATTTGTTGTAGGCCAGGCATAGAGAGCCTATCAGCAGTCTATAGGAGACAAATAGGGACACAGATAGAGCTTTGAGGCGATCCACATAGGACATGTTATTTATGCCTTGTAATCTTTTTGAGAGGAGCCTCTTTGGATGCTCCAGTTGTTGCATATGCCTAGTCAGGTACATTCTGAAGGGGTCTGATGAGGCTGATTACAGCAGAGCAATGACATCCTTGGACCTGGAAGCCGTAACCTTGCTTAAAAATAGTTCCCTGTTTGTACCACAAGTTATACAGCTCTGATGTTCTCTGGAAATAGACTGTTTTTAGTCACTATCATCATGCACTTCTCAGGTCTGACTAAGAAAGCTATATGAATTCAGGAAAACAAACAGTTTGCCTTCTTTGCTGCAGTTAAGCCATGAATAAGTAAACCCTTTCTAAATGAATAGTTAACTCGATAGTCCTTTGGCTACTAAGCAGCTGACCACACTTTAGTGCTAGTGCTTTCAAGACCACTGCACTAAAGGTGTGGCTTTTTCAACAGTGTGTCCATTGTGCACATCTGTGATATTGCCTGTTGTAAAATTATGCCAGACTTCTTTTCCAAGCATTACCTGATAAGCCGTGGTGGAGCAGCGGCAGCGTTGTCGCCTCACAGCAAGATGTTCTTCCGTTTGATTCTCGGCTACAGCGACTTCTGTGTGGAGTCTGCATGTCCTCCCCATGGTCGAGTGGCATTCAAAAGACATGCATAGGGCGTGTCTTCGTTGAAGGTTGGGCTACTAGCTAGCACCTTGGCACCGCAAAAAAATCCTCTGCCAATTATTAGTGGGCCGGAGTTCCACTGTGGTGACCCCAAACCGGGAAAAGTCGACAGAAGAATAACCTTCTGCAAGTGCATAACTTTATGGGTTTTTTGTTGTTTGTATGTTTGTTTTTTTATGTGAGATGACAGACAGTAGTACATGATTTCCATGTTAGTAAGACATCTGCTATTGACTATTTCTTTCTGACTCATTGTTAGAGTTTCCCTCAGTCACTCTACTTATCAGACTTAGTCCATTAGCAGTTTAGTGGGTTAATGAGACTTGGCTATAGACAGGGAAGGGTTACTCCCTAACTCCGTTGTAAGCTGGTTGACATAGCTGAGTTGGTGTGGTACTATGGAAGTGTGTGAGGGGAGCCACCGCAACCTCTGTGGTGACATAGTGTTATGTAGCCCTGTTCACTCTAGAGCTTGTTAACACTCTTTGCCATTTGTTTCCCAGCTCCTGCTGAATGCTGCGGCATTACCATGTTCCCACTCCCACTTCCCTGAGAGAGGTGAACAGGTATCCCCTCCTCACTTGTCTTCTCCTTCTGGTTGAATCTGCTTCATCTTTGTCATAGTCAGGACATTATTTGTCTTTTCCTCAGAACTGGCTTATATAATTTTGTGTCCATGCTTGCTTGCTTTCAGGTGTGCTTCTTTAGATCAGGGGGCATCAAACTGGGAAATGTAGGGCTGGGCACACCATCCTAGCCTGGAGTTTAACAGCATGACTTTCAGTTTGAAAGTGAGAAGTATCTATCATATAGATTACTGCAATGGTAGTATTCAGGATGTATGAGAATAAGCCAAAGGTGAACATCAGCCCAACTGACCATACTTGCGCTGATTTGGACACCCCCTTAATGGGCTGCTCTTCTCCTCATGCTAAAGGTCAGCCTAATGCTGGGTAGAACGAACGGTGAAAGCAGTCTACTCCGTCTTTGTTTCTTTTAGCTGTGATCATGGCATTTGTCATTAGTATGCAACAAAAATGTCTGAATCCTGCACTTCCAAAAGTAATAAGTGCCCTGTTGGTAATTTCGTTATTCTTGATCACTAATATTTGCCCATAATTATTTTTACAACTAATTAATAAATACTGAATGTATTCAGATATATTGTTCAGTAATTATTATTGTTAATATTTACTCATATTACTCTCACTTATGAACATGTTGAATCCATGGATCTGTATCAGTCCATATTTGTGTGCACCATGGTACTGCAACATCCTTGAGTAATGTTGTTTAATAATCTCTTAAGACAGGAGACCAGCATTTTTACGTTGCCTTGACATAATTGATGTCTGTGCAGAATTTAACAATGTTGACCACAGAATCCTGATTTAGCAGTTTTAATCTTATTACATTCCCTTCTCTTCTGTCAGATTTTTATTTCTTTTTATCTTACCTTTTTGCACTTTTCTAAAGAGTGGTTTGTGTCTTAATAGCTGTTGTCCCTTTCTTGGCCTTTACTTTGGAAGTGTTACTGTTCACAGTATTTATGCTGCTCTCAGAAGAGGGTTGGTTGTAACTGCTGTGCAGAGGGCGCTCCTTCATACTTCTCATTTCCTGAGGAATGTGCGGTATGTGTGAATTCTTTGGCAAATGATTTGAATGGAGTACTTTATTGGTTAACCTGTTGAAACATAACTCAAAGACTGAAGCTTTCATGGTTCTTTCTGCGCAATCCTTGCCATCTTTTTCAATTTGTCATATGTTGATGGAGTTTATATGTAGAGAGAAATATTATTGTGTCATTTTGGACCAGATGTCTGCCATTTTTAATTCATTTTATTTTCATCTTAGGAATATCACCAGAATCAAACACTATATTAGTTTGGAGCACTGTCTGTGGTACTTCACATATCATTCTCTTTTTGTTGTGACATAACCAGGATGCTTTAACATGTTATGCATTGTTTTGTAATTCCTAACTTCTAGTACCAAAATTATAGCTTTATATAGCTTCTTAAATGTTAGTCCTACTAAAACTTTTATTTGGAGTTGCAGTTCAAAAAGATTTTAAGAGGCACTGTCAAGAAACATTATGCATTTGTTGCAACAAAAATGTTCAGTTTTGTTAGAGATACCTCTTTAGAACACTACTCCGCTCCAGCCCCCTCAGCTTTGTGAGCTACAGCTCCTCAACCAAATCTCTTTCTCCTTTTTCATATACTGCAGGACAACAACCACTACCCATTGTTTTTAATATGTAGTTTCCTTTACATTCCACTGAACTTCATATTTTTGACATCATTATCACTTTGTTACACTCCCAGATTGTCTTCTCTGTAGGAATGACTAGAACGGTGACATTACCAGACTTGTCCATCGCCTTACATGCTTGACTTCTGTACCTCCCTTTTTTCCCCCTTTCGTATTAATATGTCTCAGGCCTGTTTGCCCTGACTTTGAGTAAAGAACTAACGTGTCCATGCTTGCTTACATCTTCTGTATCTGACTTTCTTCAGAACCTGATAACCAGGAGGGGTCATTCTTTTACAGGGATTAGGCAGTATTAGTTAATATACATCATATGAATACCAGTGTATGTCTCTCAAATGGTTTCCTTACCCATCACTGAGTGCAGGCTAGATGATACTGTAGCTGCTCAAATTCAAATCATTCAATGCTGAACTCCCAGTCACTGTTTTCCAGAGAAAATTACTGGTGCTATTAAGTGCCCACTGGCAGAAAGTCAGTTGTTTTCATAGAATTTCATTTTTTGTGTGTTGGTACATGTATGTTTGGGGTGGGTAACTTGCCCCCCCTCCCCCGGAAAAATTGCTTGCCTGTAATTTTTTCATTGGATTGAATTTCCAATCAGTTGTGCCTGGCAAGCTGGTTCCTCACCAAGTTTTAAATCAATTAATCTTAATGGACACCTCCAAAATGAGGATCTTTTTTTTTTTCAAAAATTTCTTTATTGCAGTTTTTTAGGTTACAACATATAAGACATTATACAATAAGATACCCACACAACATACAACAAAACATAACATTTTATATACAACATATACAAAGAAGTCACTTCAAAAATCCAGTTTTTGTACTAACCACATATTTTGCAGTGATAAGAAGAATAAAACAGTACCATTAGTTGTTTATTACATATACTAGGGAAAGTCAAACTAAAACCTCTTTGTATAGGGTATGTGTTTTTTTTTAATCAACTTATCTACGCAAATATTTATAAAATGACAATGTTATAAAGGTTCTAAGTATATCCTTATTGATTGTCTTACATATATTGCATATTTCACTTTTAGATTTAATATTTTTACCTCTTGAGAATGAAATCTAATAAGTATTCCCAATACTTTTGGTAATATTTATGTTTCTTAGTAACATATAGTAGCTTTTGGGAGGCAATGTATTTGATTGCTACATTTCTAAAACCTTCCCATGTGAGTGGGGTTGCAATCGTCCAATTCTTCGTAATATAGAATTTAACTAGAGAACACATGGTGGTGAGGACATGCTGTAAGACTCTGGGAAGATTATTCATATTTATGTGCAGTATAACTGTTTCCCAGGATAAAGTACTTTTTTGGTAGCCCATTTTCTCTAGTCTTGCCCTTAGTGAACACCATAAGTTATGAACTTTATTACATTCCCACATAACATGTAGAATGTCTGCTGGTTGTTTCTTGCAGTGAGGACATTCAGGTGAGTATTTGTTATTACATTTACTAATTTTTTTAGGGGTAAGGATGCATTATTGTTAATCATAAGTTGGGTGTAGAATAACATTTTGAATGGGCTGAATTTGAGTGTGTTTTCGATGGCATCTTTTTTATTTTGTTCAGTGATTTGTGAGGTTTTCTTTTGCCAGTATGAGGAGAATAAAGTTCAATTCTTATGTTTTATATCATTTATAAGTTTATACACTCTAGAGATTGTTTTCCCCTTGGTAGTTAGATTTTTTAGAATTAACTGGAACAAACTAGTATCTTGTTTATCAAAATTTTGAGTATGAAATTTAGTGTTTACAAGCTATTTGAGTGAGTTCATAATAATTATGTATTTCTTTGGGAGATTTAATTGCTCTCGTAATTGTGTAATATCACATTCCTTCAATTTATAAATTTCCCATACTGTAATATCTCCTATTAAGGTATACTCTTGCAAGTTTATCAATTTATTATTTAGTAGCAAATTAGGATTAAGGTGTATAGGTTGCAGTAGAAGGAGGGCATTTAATAACTGTACAGATGAAAAGAGCTTTTGAGTAGTTAAAACCATTTGTTTAATAAGTGGATGTAAATTCTTATAAACAGAGTTTTGGTTTAAGTTTAAGAATAGGATAGCCCTAGAATTGCACCCAAGTGTCTTAATTTGTTCATACCAAATTCTACACCATAAGGGGGACCATACATTTGTGTTTGATTCATAATTTAAGATTTGACATAGTCTATATGCCTGGATAATACTGTAGTATAATTTAAAATCAGGTACCCTTAACCCACCTTTATATTTAGGAAGTATAAGCTTTTCATATTTGATTCTAATAGATTTAGGATACCAAATAAATCTGGATATACTTCTTTCCATGTCTATAAAAACGTCTTTGAGGTATAATTGTGAAGGTAGCGTTCATTTGGAAAAGAATTCTTGGTAGCATGTTCATCTTAACGATGCTGCTTTCAGATAAGAAAGACATATTGATATTTTTCCATCTGTTCATATAATTTTCAATAGTATTCCAGGTATGGGTTAAGTTATTTTTAATAATTTCAGTAAAATTGGGAGTATATATTACCCCCAAGTATTTTAATTGATAAGTTATCTTTATTTTGCTCTCCGGGAAGTAAAAGTGCATATGTCCTATGGGATTTAGTGGGAAAAGTTGTGATTTGTTTGGATTTAGTTTGTAATTTAAAATCTCTGAGAATTTTTCAATGGCTGTCAGTATTTTAGGAAGATCTGTTGTGGGGAGTTGTAAGTATATATTTAAGTCGTCAGCAAATGCCAAATGTATAATGTTAGTATTTAATATTTTTGGAATGTGTAGAAAAGATTTTTGTGTTATATAAAGAAGTTGTGGATCTACGTATAAATTAAAGAGGTAAGGAGAAAGTGGACACCCTTGTCTCATGCCACTTGAAATGGGGATAGGTTTTGTTTTATTATTTTTAAACTGAATGGATGTTGAGGCCATCTGATATAAAACCTTAACTTTATTAATAAATTCTTTAGGAAAACCAAATAAAGGCATAACATTAAATAAAAAGTTTAAATTTATTTTGTTGAAAGCTTTACTAGCATCTGCGGCAATAATGTATTTGGGATGTTTATCTGTTTTTAATAATTTGATAGCTGTGTCTAGTAACAGAGTGTTATCACTTGTTTGCCTCTGTACCATAAAACCTAATTGATTATGCGATATAATAGAGGGAAGTATATTCTTCAGCCTGCTGGCTAAAATTTGAGCAAAGACAAAATGAGGATCCTAAAACAGATACAATTGTACATTAGTTTTTTACTAGATATCTAAGTAGTCGTTGTGCTTACTTGAATAAATTATTCTCTATGTATTTATGATATGCCTTGTGTTATAAAACTATTATGTAATGGAGTTTCAATTCCCATTTCTCCTGTCAAATTTGGCCTAGCCCAATTGGACATGTCTGATTAACTGTCTTGATAAATACTGAGTGTTGGTGTCACCTAACTAATGGTAATATATTGTTAGCTTGGGTTCAATTAATTCAGTTTCCCAAAAATGTTACAGTCTATGTGATGCTGAGTGCTTCATAGGTTAGTACTAGACTAACTGCCCTTTTTGGGCCATTTGAAGCCTAGCCAGTTACCCCATGTAAGAATCAAACCCTGCACCTTGTGTCTTTAAAGTAAACACCTTAAACATTATGTCATCCTCCCACCCCTGTCTATACCTGCAATAATACAACAGAATGTCAATGGTTAAGAATCCTCCTGCAAATTTGCTACTACGAACTGAAGAATGGGTTGCATTAGAGCAGTGTTACAGAGGAACTGTGTGTGACACCTTGTCGACTGCTAAAAACATTAAACCTTTAATAATCAAGTTTAACTGCTCAACCCACAAAATATTAAAAAAACATATTTTTATAGGGGGTTAGTCTCCCTCTCTCCTAACAGTCCCTGCTAACTATATATACCAACTCTGAGATCACACTGGAATAATGAAATGGCAAATTCTTCAGTCCACACCTTTCAGGGAACTTTCACAGAAAAAAAAACTAGTATGCGTAATCAGCAGTTTTTCAGTCATACATACAGACCGACTTCTTTTCCATTCAATAAATTAAGCTTTTAAGTTAATAATCCTATTTGTTACTCAGGTAGACCCACTGGACACATGGTCACTTTTCAGGAGCAACCCAGGAGGTAAGTCTGGTTAAGTGACTTGCTTAAGGTCACACAGTAGGCAAATAAGGACTGGGGGAATCAAACCCTGTACCACAGAAACTAAAGCTCATAACCTTAACCTCTACACCATCTGCTAGAGAAATTTAAGGTATATTACCACTGAAACTCCATGTTGTTTCCTATGCTGTCTTAACTAAATATGTTTTAGAGTTATTGGCAGTCAGGTTGAACTGTTATGCTATTTCTTTTGCATTAAAGTACTTTGTAATTTGTTTCAGTACCAAGAATAAGTGTGAAATTATGTGTGTGTATACTGGATGTTGCTATAAGCTTAAAAATGCTTAATACTCTGGTATAGCTAGGCAAGTCATGAGAGGTTATGTGATCAGTTAATTAACTGAAAGACAATAACTTGGGATGATGCTTTCAGACATTTTAAAAGACATAGCTTGCCCAGCCCTCCTCATTCGAATTGGAAGGCCAGGGTTCAGAAACATTACCAAGAGAGGCAGATCTCCTTTTACCATTCTCTGTTGATGTTTCTAATTCTTAGACAACCCTACTGCAGCGTTTACCTTGAAATGGGCTGTCCATTTGGACTTCTGCAAGTGCTAATGAGACATTCTGGGGGCAGTGGCATATGATAATTAGCCATGTGCTTGGCCCCGGAAATGCCTGAGGATAAGTGATTTACCCAGCTGAGTGATTCATAGAACTGCTCAGCTGAGTAATTCCTTACCACTAGCCGCATTAGTTAACCTGGGAAAAAGGTTGAGATCACCCATTACTCTCAGTGGAAGAGATCGCGTTAGCAAAAAATGTAGTGGATAGGCAGTGTCAAGGTATGTGTGTATGCATGTATGTGTATGGCTGCATATGTGAGAGTATGTAGAGGCATGAGTAGTGTATGATCTATGTGTGTTAGTGTGTGGATGCCTCAGAGGTCGTATTTCGGGGGGGGAGTTAGGAGATAGGAAGTGTAGGTGTGTATGTCTGTGTGTGTGTGTGTGTGTGTGTGTGTGTGTGTGTGTGTGTGTGTGTGTGTGTGTGTGTGTGTGTGCGCTCATATGACTGTGCGAATGTGAACGCGTGCATGATTGGGGTGTGTGACTGGCATATATAAGCTCCCCTTGACTAATTGGCAAATCCTGCAGTACTGAGACAGGGGGACACTAGACACCAGGGACTTTCAAACTTTACACTAATCCACTTAAAAAGTTAATAGAACTTGCAATTTGAAGGACCAAACACACTGAGGAAACTAGGCATCAGGGACACTCTTTGTTATTACTCCAATCCTCTTAAAAAGTTAATAGATGTCAGGTTTTGCAGTACAAAAGACATATGGGCACAAAGAAGCATGAAACTCTTAATGCCTGGCATTAATGACTAACTGTAATGGTCCATGGCTTAAGAGGGCCATATTCAAGACATCCAGACAAAGACAGAATGAGCTTTTGTCAACATCAGGTAGCCTTTTTAAATAGTACCCTGATCCATTTAAAAAGGTAATAGAGCGCCGGTCTTGCATCCGAATGCATTTATGGAACAAAAAGAATAATGAAACTCTAACGACTGACATTATTGACTGACTGTAATCATTTGTGATTTACCACGGACAGTGACACATCAGAGATGTTTTACAAACTCAGCAGCAGGTAAGAGGTCTGGTGGTGTTCGTGTGTGTGTGTGCGTGTGCACGTGTGCGTGTGTGTGCGTGTGTGCATGTGTGTGTGTGTGTGCGTGTGTGCGTGTGTGTGCGTGTGTGTGTGTGTGTGTGTGTGTGTGTGTGTGTGTGTGTGTGTGTGTGTGAGTGAGTGTGTATGTGTGTGTGTGTGTGTGTGTGTGTGTGTGTGTGTGTGTGTGTGTGTGTGTGTGTGTGTGTGTGTGTTGGAAATGAATGATGTGTGTGTATGTGATTACAGCAAGGACAGCAGTAAAGGGCATGTTAGCACTTGCGGTTATTACAGCCCAATTCAGAGACATGCAGATTAGCTGGTAATGAGGTATTTTTTCATTGCATCTAATGTGTCTCTTAACCTCTGTTTCTGTGATCATAATAAAAGGTTTGCCACAGCCTTTCTGCTTTAGGCTGAGCCTGTCACTGATCCTAGCTGATATATTGGGTAGTATCTAACACCCCAAATTTTCCCATATAGTTTGAGATCCTAAGTTATGACTGATAATTCATATGGAGAGATGGAGTACTGAAGATCCCCACGTTTGCTTTTGCTGTATTGTACTAGGGGATACCTCTGCTAAGTGAGAGACTGAACTTGGGTTAATGAGAAAACTCACTTTACTCACTACTATGTTTAAATTAAGATAGCCATTGGAATACTGACAGGCTGCAGGCTGGCCTTGCTGACAATAGATGGATAGTACGCATCTACGTGTGACCGCCTACTAGTGGAAATGAAGTATAAGTAACTAGTATGGATAGTACGAGAAAACGTCATGATGTTTGTGTGGATGCATGTCTGAATGTCTGGCCAACATCAAGTTGTACAGAATGAGTTACCTGGGACAGCTCTGTTGCATGAAAGCTGGACATCAAACCAAATGAACTGCCAAACATGAACTAAGGATTGCTGTACTGAATGCAGTGTTATTAACAAGGTGCCACCTGAAAGTAGCAGACATGGTGGTAAGGAGGAGACTGGATATTCTGGTGTAAAGGAAATGAGATGGAAGAACGGTCCAGTGAAGTCTCCTGGCCTACGACGACAAGTCTGCTACTTAGGGGGAGGCAGACTAGAAATGGTGTGGGGATCATGGTGAGAGAGTAAGAAAGAATCTTGTAAGCATGGTGATGTATGTCATCAGATACATGGGGTTTAGACTCCATTATAAAGATGGAACAGTTTCTGATCTTGCTTATACTGCACAGCAGGGCTGAAATGATGGGGAAAAGAGGACGTTCAGTAGCAGCAGATGCTGCACAGCCTCAATGAAGTAGCTCAAGTAAGTTGGTCTTGTTAATGGGCAACTTGAATGCTCATATCAGGACAGAAAGAACAGTATTTGACAATTGCATGGGTCTGCATGGTTAGGCAACAGAAAGGAGAGGCCATTCTAGACTTCTGTCTGGGAAAATAATTAATAGTGGCCAACACATGGATCACCAAGTGAGACAGTCACAAGATCACATACAAGAATGTCCTGTTTGCAACCTTCTAGTAAGGATAGGATAATGGAAAGTCTAAGATTGCATAGTCATCCCTATGAAATGGCAGGCCCCACCATAAACCACTGTTGGTCACAGTTGGCTGCAGTCAGTGATTAGAGAAGGCTGTAAGATAAAAAAATAGATTAGTCTGAAGACCCAGAAGTTGACAGGAGCAAAAAAGGCAGGACTTCAATGAAGTAATCATGGTTCCAACACCTCAGAAAGGAGAGGAAATATGTGTAGTGTAAGAAGAATGGTAGTGTCTCAAAACTTGTGAAGTCAGTTGAACATATCTGCAACCGAATCATGTGGAAATAAGGGCATAAAGAAAACTGATGGTAGAATGCAGAAGTCCAAAAAGTTATCAAAAGAAAAAGTCCAGGAAGAAGTGGATGCTAAAGAATATGGACCAGGCTAAGTAGGAGTAGTTGGCTAACAAAGAGGCTAAAAGGACAATCACAGTGACAAAGAACAAGGCATCAGAGAACCTCTCCCCATTTCTGGAAAATGACTCAGCAAATGGCACAAAGAAACTCTATCAGGATGCAGGAAAGTGACAAGAACGATGAAGATAGTAGTCACATGCCATTCACAAGAAAAGCTAGCAACAGTCTGCTCAGCAGCCCAGAGGGCATGAAGGACAGATGGAAGTACTTCTAGAAGCATCTGAATGAAGAAACTGTCAGGGAGAATGTCGGGCTCAGATGAAGTTACAGCAGATATGATCAAAGTGTTGGGTCTGTTAGGGGAGAAAGGACTCTTAAGGGTACTCATCATGATATGGAGAAAGAAGTGGTGTATCCCATATGAGTGGAGAATATGCATTCTGTATTACACTTCATCTTAAGTAGCATTTTAGTGGTAATACACAAGAACAAAGGGGATAGTTACAACTACAAGCAATACAGAGGTATCAAATTCCTGTCACAATGCATTAAAGTGATAGAAAGGGTGATTTCTAAAGAGATATCCAGAGTAGTAGAAAGCAAGATGGGAGATGAGCAGTTCTGATTCCTATCAGGATGCAGTACAGCCAACCAGATGTTTGAAGTGAGGCAAATAGTGGAGAAGAAGCTGGAGATAAAGAAAAAGACCAACTGGGCATTCCTCCACATAAAGAAAGCCTATGACAAGGTCTCAGTAAAGCTGATTTGGGCAGTCCTGGAAAACATTGGTACAATTAGCATATAATATGTACAAGGATCCAGTGATCCAAGTATGAACTTGTCCATACTCACAGCAGGGTTCTCAGTGGCAGTGGGTGTGCATCAGGTTTCAACTCTGAGTCCAGCACTGTTCATACTGGTGATGGACTATTTAAGCAAACTGATCAGGGAGGCACAGGTCAACAAAGCTGCTGTATGCAGATACTATGTTTCAATCTACAAGCAGGCTCTAAACAGGAACTTTAGCAAATGAAAGGGGACTGGAATGCAAAACTGAAGTCACTTGAGACAATACTGAGTACAAACAAGACTGATTATTGCAGCAAATGAGGGAATCAGAAGAAGTTTAAAACTGAAATAGAAAGCAAACCAAAGGTGCAGATAAACAGCTTCAAGTACCTGGAAAGCCTGGTGGAGATGAAGGGAAATCAGATGAAGGGTGCAGATGAGGTGCTGCCAGCTGGCACCTATTGTCAGGGACAGCGTGCAGCAGAAGAATGCTAATGAGGCAGAAAAGTACAGAGTAAGAAAACAGTGCCGCAGCCATTTCTTCTGCAAGACTCCGATATCTGAGCATTGAAGGCAGAGCGACGAGGAAGTTTGAGGTGAAGGAGACAAGGTGTCTGAGATGCACACAGGAGGACAGATGAAGAAATGGAAGACATTAGGGCTGAAGCCAAAAATAGCCCCATTTTACAGTTGGTCAAGAGTGAAGGTTGTTGCGGTTCAGTCACTTGTGCATGTAAACAGAAGATGATCTGGTAAAGCAGTTTGAGCAAGACAAGAAGAAGGCAAGAGGAGACAAGTATGTCCAGCCAAGAGATGGATAGGCTGCATAAGACAAGACCTGAACAGTCAGGAATGACTCAAAGAAGGTAGGAGAGTAGCACTGAATAAAATGAGGTGCTGACAGTTAGCATGACACCCTGATCCCAGCTAAATGAGAAAAAGGGGATGATAATTGTAATAGCTGAATGCTTGTATGAGATACTTCTGTGGACATCCAGTAGATTTGTATTTGTGACATCATCTCACATACACACCTCCACTAGAATTAGTGAGCCAGTGACACTGCAGAATCAGTTTCTTTTGACAGTGTTCATACAACTCATCTGGGCTCCACCTGACAGAAGAGGGAGAGACTGTCCAGCAGCGGCCTTCTGTCTTCCAGAAAAGATTTATTTGTGTAAAGGGCACCACTGACTGATGCCAGATACCACATCCTCAACTGCTGCATTCTGTGAGTTTATGTGTATGTATTTAAAATGAGCAGTCTACTGCATATGGGAAGAAACAGTACATTCTGTTTAACCCAATGTCTGCTCTCTGCAGTTCTGCATTCCTTTAACCAGAGAAAGAACCCACTGGTTATTTGCTCATATTCACCTGGGTGATTGAACCAGGCAGTGTGGCGATGACTCAATTAACAGTTATAACAGAATCCTGTATAGCAAAAACATAAAAATAGAAATGGAGAAAGAAGAGAGAGAGAGAGAGAGAGAAAACAGAAAACATGTAGGGGTGCCTGATAACTTCAAAACCAAGTGGGTCAGTGGGGAGAAGCTGAATGGGTGGGGCTAAATGAAAGGGGTGGGGCTACATTAGGGTGTGGTTAGTGCTGAGCCTGGTTACAATTTTAAATAAATAACTGACCATGCACTGCATTCTCAGTAGTCCTCAGAAGTAGTCCTAATCTTGTATGCCAGAGCTACTTTGAGAGTGTGCATATTGGACAGATTAAGATGCTGAATAGGTTCTTCTATGATACCACAAAACTACAAACCTCTGTGCAAAGAACTGCTCAGCCTTGATTGCCAGCAACAAACAAGAACTAAAGTAAGCGCACAAGACTTCTTGTACCCCACCCCATCCTCAGTGCAATTTAATTCCATTTGTGAGAAAGAGTATTCATTTACAACACAGACCAGAATGCATCTCTTTCTCTGTAATATTAAGTTCTTTGAGTCAATGTAATTACTACAATTCAAGCCCAGGCACAATGTCTGTACATCAGAACTTATATTCAGAATGGCAAAATATGGAATTTTGTAGCCAATATTTATGTTTTTTTTTTTACTGTTGATGTAATGACAACGCAATAAAAAATACTTTGGGCATGGTTTGCATTCTGCCATTCTGAACTCATGTACTCACATGTCACACCCAATGGAAACAGAGCATAATGCACCTTGGCACCTAGCACTTCCTAATGCCCACTAGTGTACCTTGGGTGAGACAATGGAGGCACAATGTGTTACGGAGAGTGATCAACAGCTCCAGTTTTTTGTTTATTTATTAGCTCTCACATAGAGAGCATCAGTGCAAGGAGCTCCAGAGCAAACAGACATTTTTTTTTTTGCTGTTACGTAGAAAGTGTGAGGAGTGTGGAGTGGATGATGTTAGGACCTGGAGCTTCTCTGTTGTTGAGGAACCCCAGATTGAAGGTACTTTTTTTTTTAACTGTCACGTTGAGAGTGTAAGGGACATGGAGAGGAAGAAGTTAGGACATGGAGTTTCTCTGTTGTTGAGGAGCCCCAGATTGAGGGGACTTTTTTTTTCCTACTGTCACACAGAGTGTGAGAGGAGTGTGGGGCAGATGATATTAGGACGTGAAGCTTCTCTAATGTTGAAGAGCTCCAGATCGAAGAGACATTTCTGGGAGAAAGGCACAGTGTGCCACAAAAGCCACCTACAGCTCTGCTATCAACACAGGTTTGTATGTATGAAACAGTTTGACAGTTTCAACTATTTTTAATCTTAAGTGCAGAGGCAGTAGAAAAGTGCATGTTTAATTTGATTGTCAGGTCACTAACAGTATATACTAACTCCATGATCACACAATCCTCAGGGGATAGGGTAATATCCCCCATCCTGAGGATTGTTGATCTTGTGCACATATTGTGTAAGACACTTGTATATGACACAGTGTAATACTTACCATACTGAACATCAAAACATTGAGCAAAACTGTTCAAAATTAAAAAAAAAAAATACAGAAAACATTATTTTCACATGGGTGGCTGTGTCCCCCCTTCCACTTATTATATGTACTAACTCCAAGATCTCAGTAAAGTGGGGGAAACGCAAATTACCCACTCCATGTTGTTCCATAATTGCATACAGAAAAAAATGGAAATTTTTGATGAGCTCTACTGTTTTTTTGTGTTATCATAGTAGTATTCAGCAACCTAAGTGTGGCACTCA